>NC_090050.1:17173180-17415708 GCF_038355195.1 Osmerus mordax
CCACATGTCAGTAAGATCATGCAAGTCCATTAAGACTAAGGTTGGTCTGTTGTTTGAACTTGGAGCACTTAGCAGCACACTGCCAGCTCTACAACTCTCTCTGTTGTGTGTGGAGCTACATGTGTATGGCTGACCTCAGACACTCATGTGTGGTTATAGGCTTGGCCAACAAAGTATGAACCCAGAATGTGTTGCCAGTTCACTCCAGGCTTACACTCAGTCTCTCAATCTCTGTCTGTATGTGTGTGTGTGTGTGTGTGTGAACACCAAGTGTCTCTTTGGCTACCTTCTCTCCATAGCCACGGTCTTTGGTCATCATCTCTCTGAGGGTCTGCAGAACCTTGATGCAAAGGCGCTCCTCGTTCTCCTCCAGCAGCTGCTTGGTGTGCTTGATCAGTCTAAACACACACACACACACACACACACACACACACACGGACAAGAGCACAAGAGGAAATGATGAGCCGCGTGTTTGTGTGCATGAGAGAGACGATGCGTATCGTACACGCGTGTGCTTCCATTACAATAGCAGCAGTGCGTAGAAACTGACTTGCAGATGAAGCCTCCGCTCTCACACTTCCTGCGTGAGTCTGTGTTCTCCGGGAACAGCAGCTCGGGCCGGTGCAGCACGTCCACCAGGACAGACAGCTCAGCCTGGACCAGGGGCCGCAGGCGGTCCTCCAGCGCAGACACGATGTCCTGCAGGGGCCAGAGAGGGAGGCTGTCAACACACCTATACCCCACCCCCCCAAACACACACACACAGTCTCTCTCTCCCACCTGCAGTCTCTCGATGATGTTCCTGTAGTCTCGGGATGCGGTGAGGACAGAGTCTCTGCGGGCCGCGTTGCGGGCGGACATCCTCCAGCTCATGGCCGTCTTCTGGACAATGTTGTTGGACTTGACAAACAGGTTGTTCACCTGGCTGTCCAGGTCCACTGGGATAGCTATGGCTCTGCCTTTGGCTGCGGAACACGACATAGCAACTTCCTCAGTCACAATACTATTCACTACTTCATCGTCACTTGGCCTTAAAGCCTATAAACCTCTTATTACACTAAATGCTACTTGTATTTCATAAGCAGTCATTTTTGGGATCATCTGCTTCTCTGAGGTGCTTTAATTCATGCAGCTAAATGGCTGCTGTTGGTGTCTTCAGTCTGTGTTAGTGTGGTATAATGAGCCATCGTAGTGTTGTAATTATGGTGGAGGGTGGCTCCAAAGTGTCTAGGTCTTGTCCTTACCGACATCAGATAGCACCTTGATACAGCTCTCCACTGAGCCCTTCTGAACAGGTACAAGCCAGTTACAGTGGTAGACCCTGAACACCGCCTGCAAGAGCTGCACAAACACTGGCTGTCTGGTCTGAGAGCACAGGGGGAGAGGAGAGAGCACAGACACCAAACATCTTATTAGGATTATTAGTGTGGGAGACAAGAGAACACTTGTGAAAGTGTTTTTCGTGCTCGGTTAGATGGTGTTCTATTTTGATCACACTTCCCCAGAGAGTGCTACTGCGAAACCAACACATGGTGGTCCCTTTGGAAACACCTACCCCCCCCCCCCTTCATCCCCAAAAACATTCTGTACACTTCAGCACATATGCAATTGCACGCACACACATGAAATTAATGACTAAATGTAAAAATGACAATGTAAATGTAAATTTAAAAAATCTTTCCCCAGTGAGAACAACCACTCACATTCTTACTGCAACTTAAACAAACATAGGATACAATCCTAGCTCATATTCAGAGCAGCCAGCACCCTTGAGCTGACCAATATTGAAAGTGATATGAAAGTGTGACACACAGGTAAGAAAGGCTATGTTTACACACACACACACACACGTTAGAGCCTAACCATGTGCAGACCTCAGTCATGTTGAGTTGCTCATTCCAGTAAACATGTTACAAATACCTCTGTGATTTTCCCCAAAACTGAGGCCTGCAGCAGAGAACACAAGCAGTACAAATATACAAATTATCATAACACACTTACAGAAGAAAACCTAATTGATGACAAGCTTTGACACACAAGCACTTGGTCACATGTCCCAAAAAAAAATTCAGAAGAGGAGGGCACTTAAAAAAACGATAAGGGACTTTAGAAGTACTGTACCACACAGTCTGAAGCTTAAAACACACAGAGAATTAAAGATGTTCAGGACCTTACATTATCTGTTGTAAGACAGACAGGCAAATAGAAATAATTTTAGATAGCACTATATATCTCATAGAGGAGGAATCTTTCTGATATACGATGATGTTACTCAGAGGACCCAGCGTAGGCGAGGTTGTGATGAGTTATGTTCTAGATAGGCAGGGGATAAAGAGTTGTTAATGTCCCGGGTCCCATTCAGTAAGATTAGGGAGGGAGAAGGGAAAACACATTTGAGGTGTAACATGAGCCGTCATGGGAGAGGCATGTGTCTGAACTATCTACCATCTGCCTGGCCTCATCCATTACCCAGGGACACACCAAGCCTTCTACATCCTCGTTAGGAGAGACCCTGTTCTAAGGAGATCTTTGAAGACCGCCCTACGCCCCCCGCCCCCACCAGTGGAATTAGACTACAAATGTATCAGTGAGTGGTGGTATGGGTGCACTGGCCACATTAGAGTGATGAGTGGGGGAAGGGAGTGTCACTAACAAGAGTGGGGATCAATGGCACCAGATTATAACACAAAAACTGCGTGCTTCTCCGTCCCTCAGTTTTGCGATGTCTGGAAGTGAGTGAAAGGGACTATGCGGGTCGGTGACCATGCTGTGGGATGCCATGTTTACCTGCAGACTGGTGCTCTGGTCAGAGAAGGGCGAGCTGAAGAAGGTGGTCACGATGCTCATGACCGTCTCGGTCACGTAACGCTCCAGGATGGTGTCAGCATGCTTGCGATCACTCGTGTTGTTGCACACCTGCACACATCCAAATAACTGTTGCAGAACAAGTTCGGACATGTCCCACACTGCTGTTATCGTGTAAAGACGTATGATGCTCCTTACCCTGCATATGTCTACAAGGAAGTTCTCAAAGAGATTCCACATGTGGTTGCTGGTGTAGATCTCCTTCATCTCTACCTCCGTGTCCACATAGCAGTGGTTCAGGAAGTTGATGTAAGCAATCTTCACCTGAAAAGTTGATAGCAAAAAAACAAAACAAAAAACTGAATTGCATTAGGCAAGTGAACTCCTGCTGAGATAAGCATAAAGCAGACTCAAGGCGATCTCCTGCCTTTGTCCTGGCGGAGTGGGGTTGTAATGCAGATCTGTCACTCACAAGACATGGCCCTTCTCCATACATGACACGTGGTGCACTGTAAAGCACCGGAACCACAGAAAAGATGTGGTTCTCTCCATCATGACAACTTCTCACCTCAGGTATACAGTCCTCATGAGTGACCACTCGCACGATGTCGTCCAGGGGCAGCAGGGAGTTGCACTTGATCTCGGTGTAGACGTTCTTGCCCTCGGTGCAGACGGCCAGCAGCTCCACCAGGTGGATGTGGTACATCAGCGGGCTGTTCTCGTCCATGCGGTCGCGCTCTGACCTCATCATCTGGACCAGGGTCTGGAAGGAGGCACGGTCGTTGTAGAAGACCAGGACGTCCTCGCCAGCGTTCACCAACTACACAGGGAGTCGACAGGGAGGGGCAGCATAAAGCATCGTTTTGTGTGGATAGGAGAAATAGGAACATGAAAACCTACAGTATATTGGATGCAGAGGTACAACCACGGAGCCCAGAATTCTAAGATAAAATGTTAGTAGTACTGTACTAATATGATTTAGATATAGATTGGGCAATATAATGTTTGGGAGGGGCAGTGAGAGGACACTCTGGCGGGACAGAAAGTGACCTCAGCCATGACGATGTCCTGACACTTCTTGATGAACTTGTTCTCGGCCTTGACGATGGTCTGGAGGAACTTGAGGTACTGGACGTTTCTGCCGTGGGTCTCGATGCAGTGGACAAAGTGCTGCACCACGCGCTCGTTGATCTCGCTGCACAGCTGGAAGTTGTTCATGAAGATGTGCTGCATGGTGACCGCCTCCAGGATCTGAGAGAGGAGGAGGACGGTTACTCATGCAAACACCATCCCTTAGTATTCAGTGTTAGAAGCTTCTAGGTCCAGAGTTAGGATGGTGATGTGGTTTTGGAAGCCTTCGGGTGCAGCTCACCCCAGGGTTGAGGAACAGGTTGATGTGTTTGTGAAGGAGGGCCTGGTTCTGTTGGTTTCCTGCACAGAAGTTCTGCAGGAACTGGTGGGCCAGTTTCATTATCTCCTGCATGCGGATGTCTTCCCCCTGGACAAATACAACAAGGTGGATATTTGCACACACCCTTCACCCCCCCCACACACACACAAACACACACACAAACATACACACACAGCCTCTGGTACCTTCTCATAGGGGATCTGCAGGAGCTCCAGGACCACACTGTGGGCCCCCATGTTCCTGAGCAGTCTCTGCTGCTGCTTCTTGCTCTTCCTGCCTGACAGACCCTCCTGGACACACAGCCTGCTGAGACGAAGCAGGATCTGACACACACACACACACACACACACAGTTACATCTCCAACCAACACTCAGAAGGTCCCCACCATCCGTCCCAGGTGCTGAGTCAGGACCCACCTCCTTCACCACTCTGTAGTTGTAACTGCTGGTGCTTTCTGGTTTCTTGGGTTTGTCTGAGCCCGAGTCTCCCTATTAGACCACAGGATACAGCCAGTTTGAGCTAAATCATCTTTAGTGCTAAAGGACTAGTGCTTTAATGCTAAAGGACAAATGCTAATGCTCCCAAAGCTCAGAGATTCTAAGCGGCTCGATCTATCTCTCGTGGGGTGACCTTGTGTTTCGAGTCGGTGGAGAGGCCCTCTCCTGCATCCATGCCCTCGTCTGGACCCTGACGCTTATAGACCCACAGCTCAGACTTCTCCACTATGGAGCGTAGCTGATCCAGGTCAGACTTGATCTGCTTGTAGTTCTCCACATCCTGACTGGTCACCAGCAGCTGGACCTGGGTAGGAGGAGGAACAATGTCAGATATGGATAAGGTAGGCACTGTGTGTCTAGACTGCTTTCTAATAGGCATGTGTGTGTGTGTGTGTGTGTGTGTGTGTGTGTGGAGAACCTGTATGGTTTTGGTAGGTACGGCAGTAAACCAGATGTGTGTACATCATCAACAGGCATGTACCTGCTTGAAGGCCTGAAGAACCTCCTGTCTCTGGCTGAAGTGTCTAAAGAGCAGGTGAAGAGCCCTGGACACCAGAGGAGGGTAGTCATGCATAGTCAGGTGGAGCAGGACCCTGAGGAAGGTACGACCACCATGATCATCTAGGTCCAGCGGGGTGTTCTCCTCACTGGGCAGAGGCACAACAACAACATATTGACACAAAACACACACAAACGCATCAGTCCAGGTTCCAAGGCCTCTGTTCTTCCATCTGGCTGTGAGGAGATTGTTACCTTCCACCAAAGATGCCCTCTGCTTGCTCCTCGATGTGCTCAAAATCCAGAGCTCCTGACAAAACACAAGGCCGGAATTGAGAAACAGACACAAACATTTATGATGGCGCATACAGTGTCGATTCTCAACTAGGATTATGGGATACCTCCCCACACCTGGCATGTTGTTGGGTCCCTCTATTGTTCCTGAGAGAGACAATTCAGACTGGGAGTTACTCTCATCAAACTCCCGTTTGAAGATACAGAGCAGACAGGAGATCCGGTAGTCCAGACGCACGTTCAGGATGAACTGCAGACAGAAAGCAACATGAAAATGTTTGGAGAAACAAGATGACCTGTAAGTGCCTGTAAGGTGTGTGTGTGTGTGTCAGTGCTTGTCATCCTTCTCACCTGTAGGATCTCGATGATCTTGAGCTTGGTATCCATCACCAGGATGTCCTGTTTCTCTGGCTCCGTCTGGGTCTTCACCACATCCCCGTTGGGGGGGTTGATGGGGGTTGTGGGAAGGAAGCCCCCCCCTCTCAGGACCACCTGAGTCATCAACTCCCCCACACCATGGATGGACCTCATCACGTTACTGCCTGCAAACAAAGACACACTCACACCAGATAGTTGCCATGGCGTTTCCAATGAGGGTTTTGTCAAGTGGCCCCTACCTTTATTATCATCTCCTTTCTCCAGCTTGTTAACGGGGAAGATGGTGCTGACATGGACACAGTCCAGGATGGCCAACAGGATCTTAGTCAGCCGTAGAAGGTCACTAAAGTTGTAGAACCCAAAGTAGATGAGGTTCCTGGCCAGGTTCACTACCTAGTAGATGGAGAGAGATGGGGACAGATATCCTGGTGATCAGAATCAGCGCTCATCACATCTGCCATTTTCCGAACTGTAACACTCAATAGAAGTTTGCCTAGTTTAGTGTAATCGTCTCATGAGGACTGATCATTGTTGCCAAACCTCGAAGGTGAGTTTGTTCTTCTCTTTGTCGGCGAAGGGGAAGCTCTGACACACAACGTCTCTGAGGTAGTTCTCTACAAACTCCATGGTCTGGCAGAAACGCTCCTTGATCTCATCTTTGGACATGCCGTCGTTGTCGTAGCTGGGACACACAGGGCAGGTAAGTAGAGTACCATGAGGACGCTAGGAGACTTAAATGACAATCTGAGCCTGAGAGAATAAATGTCACCCTGTGGTAGCTGGTTTACAGTAGTTTTGCCGTAGACATTATGGAATATCACTAATATCAGATTATGGAAAAACACTTCAACACACAAGCAATTATTGGAAAGAGCTACTCACTCATCTATGGCAATCTCTGAAGGGATCTCGGACCAGAGGCGGGCGTACTTGACGGGCGTAACCTGCTCTTGTGGGTCCCGATCCACGTGCATGTGCAGCATCATGCGGCAGAAGGACGCACGCAGGTCAAAGGGCAGGTCCTCGTCAGACATGCAGCGCAGGATCAGGTCCACGTCGAGCTGGCCAGAGATCTTGTTGATGGCCAGGTACTGGCGGTCCAGACACATCCTGGCAAACAGGTTCAACTGGTACCTGTAGGGGAACATAAAGAGAACATTGAGTACATTTAACAGATGACCACCTCCTGGTCCTACCTGTACTAGCTGACCACCTCCTGGTCCTACCTGTACTAGCTGACCACCTCCTGGTCCTACCTGTAGTAGCTGACCACCTCCTGGTCCTACCTGTACTAGCTGACCACCTCCTGGTCCTACCTGTACTAGCTGACCACCTCCTGGTCCTACCTGTAGTAGCTGACCACCTCCTGGTCCTACCTGTAGTAGCTGACCACCTCCTGGTCCTACCTGTAGTAGCTGACCACCTCCTGGTCCTACCTGTAGTAGCTGACCACCTCCTGGTCCTACCTGTAGTAGCTGACCACCTCCTGGTCCTCCTTCTGGCCCTCCTTGGCGTCCTGGGCCAACTCCCTTATGCTCTTGCTGCGGATGTCCTTGCTGCTGTCCTTCCAGAAGAGCCACACCTCCTCCTCGTCCTCCTCGGACTCCACAGAATTCTCCCCAATGGAGGCCCCCTCAATCTCAAATCTAGACAGCACCAGTCTGCAGAAACAGGAAAGGGAGTCAAGTCATTGCTTATTGTCTGTTTACTGACATCACCCCCTTACTGAGATGAAGCTAAATAAGAGGTAAATAAGGTGTGCATGGTGGTACACCTTATAACTACCCCATGCAACTTCAAAATGATGCTATTAAAAGTAAATGATGTGTCCGATTTGCGTTAAACTGAATATATGTCTCATGAAGTAGTAAAAAATTGTGCCGACTTTGTTGTCATTTATTGTATGTGATACAACAGACATTTCATTGTATGTGAAGACTAACTACCGTAGTGTGGAGTTGAAAGAGTGCAAGTGAGGGAGGAAGGCTCACTTAGTCTCTATGAGGATATCTCCATTGGAAGGGTCTAGAACAGCATTACAGATGAGCTCCTGGGTCACAGGGATGGACTTGTTCATGGACACACACAGGTCCGACAGGTAGTCCAGAAACCTAGGAAGGGCACACACATTGGGTTCATCTCTGACTTTTATAAATCAAGACATATCTTTTCTCCAGGCGCCTGATGAAAAAAAATTCCCCAAGATAAACTCCCCAACCACACGACTTCAATTAAGAGTCCCACAAGAACATACAATCTACCCATACAGCAAACAATACGGCCCTTACATATGTCCCGCATTCATACACAGATAAATAACCAGACGTATCAGATCTAACTACACCAATAAGCATGCAGACAAGCAGATACAACACACACACACACACACACACACCTGGGCTCTCGGTTCTTCCTGACCAGGCTGACGAAGGTGTCGATCTCGGCAGCGGTGATGTGTTTCTCCAGCAGCTTGCGGTTGTTGTGGAGCAGGGCTGTGATGGTGTCCTCAGCCAGCACGTCGTAGCCTATCTGCTTCTGCATGAAGCGGAACTGCTTGGCTATGTACTCCTAAGGGACAGACAGAACGGCAAAGTATCTGTCAAACATCACACCATATTGTGTACAATTCTTTTTACAATATAAACCAAACAACACCCCACAGTAACCCTTACATATGAACTTATCGTAGACACAATCATGTCAGCAAAACATTCATAGGCCATTCTCTGACTATAATCATTTTGCGATAATGTTCTTGCTGCGCCATCTTCCTAACAGAGATGCCCGGAGTGTCTGAAAGACGGTGACGCCAAAGGAAAGTCTCAGATTGGGGAACAAAGCATGTCCACAGGTGCACAGAGAACTTCCAGGCTCAGTCTATTGAAACCACCCCTCGAGCAATTACACTAATCTGACATACAGACCTACATCTCTGACAGTAGGAATTTTTTACATTTTTTATTTAATGAACGCAATGCAGTGCTCTGTACATGTTCATATGGGAGACAGTACGTGTGTCCTGTCAGGACCAGGCATATGTTATGTACAAGTTAATGAAAGGGAGCCCCTGATATACAAAACAGGACATTGAATTACATTTTTCATGCCTCTGGCATGGTCGTTACATCCCATAGTAATTGTATCAGCTCTGCATCTCACACGTACTGTCATCTACAGTATGGAACAAGTACTTACATTTAGTCATTTAGCAGACGCTCTTATCCAGAGCGACTTACTTACTGTAAGTAAGTCGCTCTGGATAAGAGCGTCTGACTAAATGTAACAAGCTAGTCAAGGACACAGCAATGAGAACAGTGATTTAATCCATCTGAGATTCTTCTGCGGGGGTAAGTAGTTGGTGTGTTCTAAGATTAAGTACCATTAACTTGTTTTACTGCAGTACTGTAAGACCATGTGAGTTTGACCATTATATAGGGGTTATGTTCAGTAGAGGTCTAGTAAAAGTCTAATAGAGGTGCAAGAGAGGCCTATTAGAAAAGCAGCAGATAGATACATTTATAAGTCCTTTTGAAAATTCATTGATAGCGACCCAGTTTTCTATTAGAGAAGCTTTAGAGAATCATTGAATGACCAGCAAGGATCAGTAAAGGCCCAGTAAGACCAGCAAGGGCTACCTGGTTCTTCCTGTAGTCCTGTTGGGAGTGACGGAGGACTCGGTAACAGAGGCGGCATATGTGTCTGAAGGGGGCGTGGCGCTGGTCAGCCAGCTCCTCCAGCCTCAGCATGGGCCCGTCGCCACTGTCTGTGAAGGGCGCCTGCAGGAGCTTGAAGATCTGCAGAGGACGCCACAGGCAGAGCCACACTGGGACTTTGTCTTTAAGGGGATCACAACTGACGTACCCATCCTCATCCCGTTCTATCTTCCGTGTTAGGTTTATAGTAGAAGTATTTATAAATAACTTAGAAACAGTTTCTACAGGTTCTAATCCTGAGAAGTGCTGCTGTACCTGTTTGAGAATATTCTGCTCCCTCATCAGTTTCTGTCTCTCCCTGTTGGGCTTGTTCACCATGATCTCCAGAACATCCTGCCCATTGTTGGGGATGTCCACCACGAAGAAGACCAGGTCCTCCAGCAGCTTGGTTACCGCCCTGGCCAGGGAGAGACGAGAGGAAGTGAGGTACACCAGGGGGAGACAAGAGGAAGTGAGGTACACCAGGGGGAGACAAGAGGAAGTGAGGTACACCAGGGGGAGACAAGAGGAAGTGAGGTACACCAGGGGGAGACAAGAGGAAGCGAGGTACACCAGGGGGAGACAAGAGGAAGTGAGGTACACCAGGGGGAGACAAGAGGAAGCGAGGTACACCCTGAGGAGACCAAAATGGCAACTTCACTATCGTCAGCTAATGACTGATTCTTCATTGTGATTTGGGCCCAACTACAGTACATCCTGCTTTCTACCTCCTCTCGTTCTGAGTGATGGTGCCCTTCTCCAGTTTGCCCGCAATTGATGCCAGTACTTTGCTGGCATCGTTGGCAAAGTCCAGGTCTCTGACTTCAGCCGGGGAGACGGGCACAATAGCGAAAGCTTCTTTGTCTTCCTTCAGCGCTGAAGTGCCAATCTGAAATGGATTAAGGACATATAAGGACATCTCATAAAATGGATAATAGGAGTTAAGGTTACGTTCACCCAGAGATTGGCTGGTTCAGCTGTCACTCACGCGCAGCATGACAGGTTTCTCCTCTTCCTTGTCGATGGGGTGGTTGGTGCTGTGAACCCATGTGTTAGTGCACAGGTGTCGCAGGCGTACGTATGAGTTCCTGAGAAACACCCACACAGATATAAAATACATTGAAAAACATGTTTTATTATGCCTTCAAGTACTGAGGAATATATGGATATAAAGTCTAAAACATTGTCGTTCACATTAGTGAGCTGTAAAAAGCAGAAAAAGCATTCACACCCACATTTACACAAAATGGTCTAGCCAGAAGCAGGGCCATTAGTCTAGCCAGTATGAATCACCCTTATCTGATTTCTCAGTGCAGCGACCAGACTCACCCACAAACAGTTAGCCTCAAACAACAACCAAACTCACACACAGTTCACAGAAATCTGACGGGAACTGCGCACGTGCACACACACACACATCGAATAAATAAACAAACCACACATAAGGCCAAAAAAGTGATAATTTCCATGCCCATATTTGGCTCAAATATCGTATTCCTCCATATTGATGTGAGGTAAATACATTAATGATGGAAATCCCCTCATTCACATGCTGTGCTTGTTTTGCTGTGAGTCTTGGTGGAAAGAGAGAGGGGACAGGCTACAGCATGAGTCGTGTCCTCTTGAGTATCAGTACAGATCAGTACAGTACCGGTGGAAGCCAGGTTGGACACGGAAGAGTTGGTTAGGGAGTTTTTGTAAGGGTCTGATGTCTATATGCACATGATTCTACTTGTGCAGAATTTACATTACAACATCTTTATCAGAGGTTACTTAATGTCAGTGGTTTCCTGAAACTTGTTTGTCTGAAAGCACACATTCATCCGTAACGTCTGCCTGCAGAAACAATGTGCTGTAGCACTTCCCTCTCCAAAATCCCTCCCCCCTGAGAATGTATGAATGAATCAGTGGGATGTCTCACTGTACCTGGGCACGAGGGAGTCTCCCCCTCTCAGGGTGGTAGGGTCCAACTCAAAGATGGAAGAGATGTCGTTGCCATCGGGAACAGAGACCAGTGTGTACATGACCTTCTCCTGGGGGATCCGTAGGCGAGCGCGGAGAGCCTCGTGCTCAGAGTCTAACTGTGAAGCGACAACTTCATTACATTCTCATGAGAACACACAAACACACACGAGACCCCTCAAAGAACCCCATTTAAATCATAGCAGAACAGATCGCTCGCCTGCCAATGTCCCTGATCAGGAGGGAATACTTTCACACCCGGGTGGATAGAGCCAATCACTCTTCTTGCTGCCCTCGGACGAAGGACAGCAGGATGGAAAAATGTAACGTGTGGACACACGAGTGTCTGAGTGTTGGTGTCTCTGCTCCCTGCTCGCGTGTGTTCAGTCACATGACAAATGAAGGTTTCTCCTTCACTCTCATTAAAACACTAACGTGTGTCTGTATGAGTCTTTACAAACTGGCACAGACCACTGCATGCCTACAAAGATGAAATACATATGAAGACAGAAAGCCAACGTTTGATAATGAAGACAATGGAACTGCATTACAGTCAGAGGTCAAGCGGAGAAGTGGGACCCGAGAACGCACATCTCTAGACACTTGTTGATTCTTCCTAAAAAATGAACTCAATATCCAATCAGAAAGCAGAACTGATATCGGCAAGATCAGAGCTGTAAGATTCAAAAACATATTTTCTTTAACCTAAAGACCAGTTTGATCTAATTTCAGATTTTATGATTGAATCTTAAACCATCTTAATTCTGTAGTCTTAATTTAATAAAGGGCAGGGAATGGCAGGAGCTCATGACCTACTTGTTGTTTGAGCTCCTTATGTTGTAACTGGGACAAAGTTGCAATTCATATAGTCATTAATCTAACTAGGCATTTGAATATGAGGAAAAGTAATCTTAATCACAGAAGAAAAACAAAAAACACACAAAATGATATCTTAGGACCTCTTTGCACTACATTTCACTGTTTATCAGAATCAGAATGGGATTTATTCGCCATGAAAGTTTGCACAGACAAGGAATTTGCTTTGGCAGGATGGTGCATACAATAAACATATACCTACAATTTAAATATGTGGACTATCTATACTAAGGGTACATAAACTAGCAGTACTAAGTGGGATTAGAATAGAATTAAATATACAATTAAATTTATTACAGGTAGAGAGGCATCGCTCTAGCAGGCCACAGGTTAGTGAGGACCAGACACATGGACACCCATGCATGGAGACAGCTGCATTGCTGTGTCTTTGCTCCGAGCATGCCCACACACGTGTTGACTGATGTCACTACAGCGTGTTGTCTGGCCTGAGAGCTTCAGAGTGTAGAAAGGCTTCTGGTGGAAGGCCACCCTCTGTTGGTTAGACAGACTGCATGCGTGTCTAAGCCGACAGCACCATCTACTGTTGACTTTGGGAAACGGTTATTTGCAGTGAGATGTATTGCAGATCCGTGCTGTACATTAACATTAGACTAATAGAAGAAAGGTCAACATAATTCCCAGAAAGACCGGTCTCCCTTTGACTTACTGAGGAGCGAAACTCCAGGCACTCCTCCTCATAGTCTGGGTTCACCTGCACAAGACACAACTCAGCGTCAGAAGGAGGGGATCACAGAATGGCCTACATATTGAAGACCTTGAAATGAGCCCAGAGACAGGCTGGTGAAGGGACTGACCTCAGCTGCTAGGTAGTGGCCAGTGGCCAGGTGTTTAAACCTGAAGAGACTGTTCCAGTAGCCAGCCCCGCCCCGACACGGGTCATGTTGGACCACCTTGATTCACATAACATTCATTATCATAACAAGTTAGAGGTTAGAAGGCATTTGATACAAAACAGATGTCTGTACACTTATTGATGGCCCCAAAATAGAAGCGGTTTCATTTGAATGAGTCAGTGATGCTCACTGACAGCTTCCTTTTTTGAGAACAGATGTAGCTATTCATGTGTGGCCATCCAACTGCACACCATCTCCCCTCTACTTAATCAGTATGAGAATTAGATCCAATCGGCCCCATGCAAAGGGAGAGAAAAATCACTTCCTGCTCACCTCCACCTCCCATAAGGCTTTGCTGCTGGTCGCTGAGGTAGCTGACTGGCGTCCTGTGGTGCGGAGGAAGACATATTGTTTTTTCCGGTGGTCGTCACAGGTGAGGAACTTCTCCTGCTCAGCGTGGAACAGCCGCACTACATCGCCCTGGCAACAGACCAGATGAGAGTTTCAGTGTTTTCTGCCTTAGCTGGTTTACTACAGGTTATACCAGGCTGCACCTCAACCAACCGAATGCCTCGGATGTTGCTTTAATTCCTGTTCACTGAACTTTTCCGTATTATATTTCAGTATAAGGTAAGGGAAAGTGTCCCATGCCAGAAAAGAGAGCGTGAGAGTGACCTGGAAAAAGAGCATGTTTCTGCTAACACAAGGAGAAAGTGGGCTGACTGGTGGAATGACAGGTTTTGTGAGACAAACCCCTTTCAGAATGATTTCCTGGTTATCACTCCATTTCATAAACAGGACTATCTTCCAGCTGGTGTTACAGTTGACCGAGTTCACCTGAAACAATGACAGTAGAACAGAATTGTATGAGATTTTAGGCTAAATTCCCAAACCAGACACACAGAAGAGGAGTACAGTAGTCAGGTAAGCTGCACGGCTATATGCAAAACACATACAAATGTGGCAGACTGAGGTACAATGCAGTAGTGTTTAATAACCTGCAGTTGGGCTCTAATACCCCCCCCCCCCCCCCCCCCCAGAGAGAGGGATAGTCCCACCTCGTTGCACCCTGGGTTATCCACCAGCTGATGTGTGCTGGCGTGGAGAGGCTGTCCAGCATTCACAGGGTTCAGGACCACCTTGTCTCCAATAACCACCTGGCAACAAAGACACAACCATTGAGATGAAATAATGTATTCAATATAAACTATCTTTGGACCTATTCTCTGAGGATCAGGCATGACACACACACCCACACACACATACACACAAACTGGGGCCATGCTCATGTTTCTGAGCTGGCCTGGCCTGTACCCATACAACCAAAGTAGTTTTGCTTTTGTTTGAGTCTTAACCACCAGCAGGTTAGGGACTCACGCTATCTCCAATGGAGCGCAGCTTGTAGAAGGGCTGGATGTAGAACCAGGAGCCCTCGTTCCCGGCCGTGTCCAGCATCACCCTCATGGCGTTCTTCTCCAGCAGGGCCGGCAGACGCTTGTTCACCGTCAGGTACTTGTTACTCTTCAGGTGCAGCAGCTGAGGAACAAAGCTTTTAAGGTGCGCCAACACTGGGGGCATGTCCAGGACATCCACACACAAGAGCCCCCTGATGGAGGCAGTGCAGGCTCGGTAAGGGGGATCACAGTGATGATAGTGTGTCTCTGTGTTTAAACATGGATGGATGATGGCTGGGTGGGATGCGGATGATAAAGTTATTAATGGTCTCTATGAATCCTAACTGAACGTGACTGAGCCAGTGGCCCGCTGAGAGGAGAGCAGTTGTGTTAGAAATGATGGTAAGGTTACAGCTGGAATCACAGAGCGGAGAACTGCTTCAGAATAGCGTTCAGGCGTTTCAGAACAGTTTTCAGATCCTCCCACTTCCCTGATCTATTTATGAACACACACAAACCACATGAACGCATTGAGTAGGCAGAACTGGGTCTCACTTCTCTCCAAGTTTGGAATGGTCCCCTCATCTAGGGAACAAAGCCTCCCAAAGTCGGCATAATCCTGAATTCATGAGTGGCTATGATGTGGGTACATATTTCAGTCTGTATTTGGTCTGACATATTCGGTGAGAGTAGATGTGTGAGTTGTTGTTAAACATTGTGACAGGGATTATCTCCACTGATGACATGGCTCTCAACAGAGAACTTACAAACACATACCAGCAATAAGGTACAAGGAATACATGTTCTTGGGCCTGTTATCCTGCATAACTAATTACTACACACACTGTACTGAACACACACAAACCAACCTGAATGACGTTCCCATATTGAATCACTGTTCCCAGTAGCTTCTTATTTTCAGAATCATTTTGCTTCTTTTCCAAATCTGCAGCATGCTATGCAAGAAAGGGAGAAGGGGCAGGAAGGACTGTCAGTATTAACACAGCCACATGATGCATGAACAACTTGGCTGGGAGAGTAGGGATTTCTAAGTGTGCAACGACAACAATATGTGTGTTGTTAGCAGTGAAACCTGTCAACTCCTTCAGCAGCATTACCATGGTAACACGAGAGTGATCTCAATCTATGGTTCTCACTGTATTCAGATACCAGACAGCTTTAAATATTGTGTTAGATCAGAGAAAGAGAGAGAGAAGAAACAGAGATAAAGAGAGAGGGGGGAAGAGAGAGAGAAAGGTGGGACGGCAGAGAGTAGACAAACTTCAGTAAACTGCAGAAATGTCTATAAAAGGACTTGAACCCTTCACTACCTCTGCTAATATCTAATCCCCCATTACAAAACCCCTTAAACGTGAGTGGGAGCAAAATGTCTTCTCCCTTGGAACCCCCCCCCAGTACCATAAGAGCAATGTGTTTACCAGTCTGTTACATATGGAGTTCTGGGATGACAAAAAGCTGCACAATAAAGACAAAAACTTAGGCTGATTGTTTATTATGCAGGGCAATATTTAGCATTGCAGTGAGTCATGTTTAGGTGTGGGCGGCTGGGAGTTGCTGTGGTACGTGTACTGGTGGAGATGAAGTGAAGGGTTTTAGGTGTGGATGATGTCACTCACGTGGAGCTTGTTGAGCAGGACTGTGTCTGTGGTGCTGTTCCCTCCGGGCTTCGCTGCCTTCCAGAACTGCTTCTGGGCAGAGTAGCGATTCATAGGACACAGCCTGAACAAACAGTCTGGGGAGAGAGAGGAAGAGAATTTTCTAATTTATATCAATTCATGTTTGGTGTGAACTAATGCGCAAGATAACAAAGAGTTGTGTCCAAACCCAGATGAGTTGACAGCAGAGAGGGCACACAGGAGGTTGTAAGAAGGCCAGTGAATATGAAGACACCATCATTATAGATCACAAAAATTCATTGTTCATAGTATGAATGAAATTCACCACACTGTGGTTGATACAGTAAGTGACACGTGTTTGCACACACATGATTTGCATCAGGTCACCATCACGATAAGTCTGAGATCAAAGGACACGAGACAGGCAGTGGTGGAAGAGTGATGCAGCTAGTCATCTCAGCATGTACAGAAAGCACAGGGTGTGTGTGAATGTGTGTTAGCTACAGTTAGGCTCCGGTTCCTGAAAGGGATAGAAAGTAGTAAAGTGTGTGCTATCAGTGACTGCAGTACTGTGTTGAGATTGAGTCAGGCTGTGAGATGAGAGGTGAGTGCTTGGGTGTGAGCTCAGGCCTGTGCTGTGTCGACAGGATTGTGCTTGTGCCAGTCATTTCCATAGACAATAGGCTGTAGACTGGCCTGGGAGTAACAGTCTCTTACACTGTGGTGCATTTGCATGTGGTTTCCCAGAGTTCCTCTTATGAAATGTTCAACTAGCTGTTCATGCATGCTGTTGCTGGAACACCAAGATCAACTAATGCAACCACCGATTCAGAACTGATCTAGAATAGCTGGCCAGCTATACTGTTACTGTTACTGTGATCTTCTGAGGAGTAGTGAAGTACTGCCCACCCATGGGCCCCTCTACCTCCCCACTCTTCAAGGCCTGGCTTTTCTCTCTGACCTCAGATCAGATCTCTCCTCTGAAAAAAAAAAAAAGAAAAAGAAAAGATGTGTCCATCCTCCCCCTTCCTCCCCCCTCCAGCTGCAGAGGCAGCTACGTGACCAAATAAGGGCAGCCAGAACAGGGGAGTGGGATGACGGTGCGAAGGAGGGAGGGAGAGAGAAGGAAAGAGAGAGAGACAGAGAAGGAAAGGGAGAGAGACAGAGAGAGAGAGAACGAGAGAGAGAGGGGACTCCCTGTCATCCATTCCCCCTTTAGGCTTTTTGCAATCCCATGTTATTCTCTTTTCTCCCTCTGCTCTCTCTACAAACTATGAAGAATTTCTTATCCTTCTTCTTCTTGCCTTAATTCTTCAAGTCATTCAGTTCCCAAAACAGAAGCAAGCTCATATGCAGGCTGAGAGAGAATGAGAGAATGCAAGATAGAAAAGGGAAGAGGAAGAAATGAAACAAGCCAGGGGGGATCAGTGATCTACAGTATATCCTCCAGCTTTGTTCTCTTTCAGTGTGTGTGTGTGTGTGTGTGGGTGGGTGTGTGTGTGTGTTGTGTGGGTTTGTGTGTGTGTGTCTCCAGAGGAATTTCCATTCTTGGAGATGGGGCTGATAAACTGTCTACCAGGATCTGATCAAACTATTTGGTGTCATGAAGTCAAAGCCAATGGAATGCAGAACGTAGAAGACCACTCCTGCCCCCCCAGATCCCCCCCCACCCCCCCCCCCCCCCCCCCACACACACACACACACACGTCTTTTTTGTTGTTACAGATTGTGTTTTACCTATAATTAGAACATATAGAAGAGTACAATCACGGTCAGAAACAGTGAGAGCCATGCATGGTGTGTGTGACAGGTAAACAGTCTGTGCTGAAGGCTGGGCTTTGGGAGAGAGCCTCTCATGAGGCCTCTTTTCGCCAGTCAGCTGCAAAAGACAACAAGGAATTCTGTGAGAACTGAAGAATTCCCACTCTTATTCCAAAACCAGAAAGGAAGACTTGAGAGAAAGATGGATATAAATGCACATATCCACGCACACATATTCTCCCATATAAAATCCCATACAACACAGTGTGTTACATATATTTAAGAGAGAGAATAGGAGACATAAAAACATAGTTATCTGGTTTGACGTACTAAACTGGTCCAGTGAATGATTACAAACATGAACACATTAGCTTAGCATTTCTGCTGCTTCTCCAGGATATTCAGCACATGGGAAAAGTCAGCATATTGGAACAGGACTATGACCTACTGACTGTCAAATCAGGAAGCCAGGATTACAACCCAGTCAATCACCCCGGAACAGTCAAACTAAGCGAACCCCACGCATCACACCAGCACCATGACAACCATGTCAGTGCTCCTCCCACACACACAACATAGAACTTGTAGAGTGGGTAGGGTAGAAAATGGTCCTGCTTGTTGAACTGCATAGATTTTATTTTAAAGCATGCAAGACAGTGTAAGGCATTGGATAATCTGAATGAGCAAAATCTAAACAATAAACAGCCACTTAGTCTAAGTAATGCAATTACAGTGTGTCACTAACGGATACACTTTTCTCTGTAAAAACAGTGTGAGAGAAAACGGTGGTATTGGAAACCAACAGGACTGAAGTCATGAGGAAATAAGAACTTTACTACTGTACAGAACAAGAATCAATCAAAATAACTATTTCATAGAAACGACTGATACCCAGCAGCTACCACGGTCAGCTATAGCACTGAGGACATGCCTCTCAGAACAGAGGTCCTCAGGACTCCCACATCACAACAAACACCGCCTGAAGAACCAATCACAGACGAGGTATATCAAAGACCTGGCAGCGATAGACACAACACAGCACGTCCTAGGTGTTGTGTTTGTGCACTTGTACCAGAAACACATACAGTTCAGAGCATCTGACTGCCTTAGCAGAGCCAGAGGATGCACAGGAGTGAGGCCCCACTAGCTCAGCAAGACAATGGACACAGGATGTTCAAGATGAAAGTCCTCATCAATGAAAACCTAATCAGGGGTTCTGTGGGAAAGGTAACCAGAGGAGGAAGATATGGCATTGTACATATTCAACCATCTTCTACAACAGAAAGTTCCAGAAAATAAACATTACCATAATAGGGTCTCTTCAAAACCACTGCTTCTGAAAGCAGGTGTAGGTCAGATGAAGTGTGTCTACAGACCATGTGCTTCTAATGCCACTGTGACTTTGTTACCTTGGAACTATGTAATGACCCGGTGAACACTCACGTAAATAACTTAGTGAAAGAAGGAGATGCAGAAGAGGACAACAGACAATAATGACATTATAAACAACAACTCTTAATGCTTATGTCTCTCACATGCTTTTCATATTTACAACAAACAATGAATGTCCTCTATCCAACCCCTTTCTCTACAAGTTCAACATTTCATTTTCACACAGATAATTTTTTGCCCCCATTACATTTGATTAATCTAGCAGACACTTTCATCCAAAGTGATGCGTGAATAGTGTATGAAGAAAGTGCAGCAGAAAATCGACAATCAGAATAGCAGAGTTCAGTAGTCAAAGGGATGAATCCTCCTGTCATGCAGGCAGTGTTTTTCCAGGTTGTCGTGGCGCACGATGCCTGGGTTTCCCGCAGAGTGAGAGGCTGCTACAGCATGCTGGTGATGAAGAGCTTCTGTGCCGGGGAGGATCTGGCAAGGATGAAGATTAGCTCTGTCTTGTTGGGATTCAGCTTCAGGTGGGGGGAGGACATTCATAATGAAACATTGTTTGATAGAAAACAAACTCATTGTCTAGCCCTTTGGCATGGATACGCTGGGCCAACGTCTGACACAGATCTGACCAAGACAAGGCCTCGGAGATTACTGGAGAACTGAACAAGATGGCTGGAGCAACAGGTCACTGGGTTGTTAAGTTGGTACATAGAAGACATCCCTGTACTGTCCAGAGACTCATTGGGCATTAAGGTAACAGGACCTGCTCAAACTGAGGATTTGCTTTGGAGGTGAATTTAGATTTTGTCACTATTGGTGATATTAACAAAGATTATGCATTAAGAAGCTAGTGTGATTGTGTGTTTGTGTGTGTGCGCGCGTGTGCGCATTGATGCACGCATGAAGTGCTTGTGCTTACATTTGGAGGAAATGGTAAGCATACCTCTGCTGTAAGGCATGCTGGACAAGACCAGCATGCCTCAACTGTGGAGGATTATTTTGCTGTGTCCAGGCCCAGAAACCGGCAGCAGCAACACCGCACCAGCCTGGGACTGGACTCACCCCCAGGGGACTCCAAAATGGAGGACGGGGGGGGGGGGGGGGGGGGGGGGGGGGGGGGGCACCAGGATGTCTCAAATAAGCACTTCCTAAACCCACTTGGACAGAAAAAAAACTTGTGGAAGCAGCACTGTAAGCTAAATAGTTTTCAATATTTAGTTAGTGTTTAAATAAATAGGATGGTTTCTGGTTTGTTTCGTTAAAAAAAAACATCCTCCCAAGAGATCATATCATGTCTAGGTAGAGAGAGCATGTCTTAATGAAACTCAAGTGAGTTTCATTACAGCAGATTTTATGCAGTAGCATGTATGCCTGTTCCCAGCATTACAGGTGACATTGTTGAACATGAGGGAGCCCTGTTCATTAATAACCCTAAAAGACTTGCGGATCTAAAAAGGATTGGAAAAGGATGTCTATTTGTAGCAGGCCCACTCTCCCCTCTGATCAACCATGCTTTTCATCAGCTAGCAGCTGGGTTCCACATTCAAACCTCAGACGTGTTTCAAGACGAGGGTTGTTTCTGGACATGACTCAAGTCTCCAAATCAACTACGAAAGAAGTTCCTCAACTACCCTGAAGCTGCAAAGGGTAACATTATACGATACATCTAAATATGAGAAACAAATATGAGAAACAGCACCCCCCCCCCCCATTCTTGTCTTAAGCTTTTCTCCAGCTCAACTTTGATTAACATCCACCCCGGCCATTCATTGACTTTATCCCACGCATGCATGCACACATGTACAGACAGACAGGCACAGACATAGACATGTGGAATGACGAGTCTTTTATGAAGTTCTGATGCCATTCAGTATTACTGAACACTCTTCTTCCCACTGCAGTATGTTTTACAAAACAAGGACTTCAGAAAGGTTCACAGCCAGAGCTATGCCTGTATGAACACACAGCAGCCCCACACAAAATCATCAGCTGTGATGTCAACATGACTTTTCCCGAGGACACCAACTGTGAACTGGGTCAGCTGACTCCTACTTCCTGTACTAAGGGTAACGTCAACAACTGCAGCAAATGTCCAAGTCATAGGTGTACTCAGACAAACATACTTGTACACATGCATGCATGCACACATTGAATCAGAAACGCATGGACAAAGGAACACACACACACACACACACACACACACACACACACACACACACACACACACACACACGCTTCAGCATCAAAGAGAGCAGTACCATTTGAAGTCCAACAGATTGGGGGCTATCTCCAGAGAAACACAACATATTACATTCAGACATCTTCACAGAGCCCACTATGTAACAGGCTGGCTTTACACAGATAACGTCGAGCTCATCGAAGGCCATATCCACTGTTTGTGTGTGTCCATCTCCTTACCTCGGAACTTCTTAGGAGGGTTGTTGAGGTCCCCAGTGTCAGGCTGGACCACACAGCGGTCATCCACCAAGCTGTAGGTGGGGCACACAAAGCTGGCTGTCAACCATAGGCAGAGAACTGCATACACTATAAATGCATTAAAAGGAAATTAAACTATCCTACCAACAAAACTGTAAACTATAGTGTATCTGTTTAATGTAGGATGTAGGCTACTTCAGGTCTAAAACTATAACAGTACGTATGTATGTGTGTGTACGTGTACGTGTGTGTGTGTGCATGATGATGAAGGCCTGGCCAAGTTGTTTGTTTTCTTTTTTTACAAATGACCTAACCCCGTGAGACAGCTAGATTCGCAAGATCAAGACCATGCAAGAATCCATCTTGTCAAGCTCCATGTTATTCGTTTGTGCCCAAACCACAGTGGTTTGGACCAATCAGGGTCCAATGGAGGAACTACTGGCAGCTATGGGCATGGTTGAAGTTAGCTCATGATAGATGGTGATAGGCAGATAGTTCATCCAATCACCTGCCAAGAAGTGCCTGCCAAACCAAACCCTATTCCAAATAGTTTCCAAGGAAGACTTCCCAGGTGGTTATGTGTAACAAACCATCTGGCATGTCAGGTTACAAAAGAACCCCCATCAAACAAAGTGTACTTGGACATTTTGAAGCCAAGCAACAAAACACAATTTATACAAAATTACATTCATGCATTACTGTTTTCATGCCATTGGACAGCACAGTTGACCCAGACTCCCTTACACCATTCACCCACACACATAATAATGGAATCAGTCAGGGTTAGGTAGCTAGAAAAAAGCCAAGCATTTTTGGAGACAAATTTAGCTTTCACTGATTTAGAATAACATTGGTGTGGAACCTGGCCAGATCCCACATCTATTTTTGCAGTTTCCTATGGAATGCCCACATGGATGTGTCTGCACTGTCTATGATCCACCTAGAACAACTTCACTGGACAGGCACACTCTGGAATGTACACTGTCATTTTATTCAACCGTGTGTGTGTGTGTGTGTGTGTGTGTGTGTGTGTGTGTGTGAGTTAAAATGCCCCTGTTGGTACTGTGTATCCACTTAATTCTATTAGTAACTTATCTGTACTGTAAACACCCAATTTAAAAGCTGATCCCTCTGGTCATACAACCCATTAAAACATACTTCAAAGACCAATGCAACTACATTGTTCACATTTCTGACCTTTGCTTTGCCCACAAGCTCATCTCCAGTTACTGGGGGTGGAAGAATGCTGCTAAGATAGAGATTTGGAGACCAGTACACCCCAGGGAAGATGCCACAGTCCTATTTGTGCCTACTCAAGCCATGTTTTGTTTCTGGGATGTATATAATGCTGTCATTTACAGCATAATGCCCCCAGTTAAAGCTTTGAAAGTGAATGCCTCTGTGATTGTCAAGTATGTGCAATACATTGTGTTTCATATTTTGTGTCTGTGTGTGTGGGCAACAGTGAAAAGGCCACAAGGTCCATTTTGTGACTCAGCTTGAGCTGTGGGTCGATCCATTTTTCATGAGCTGGGGGGGTCTGGGACACTGAGCAGATAACCATGCTAGCATAGCATTACCATCTCTCATCCACCTGATTCACTATCTACCTCCTCCCACAGCATTAACTCAGAACCCTGTGTGTCTTGAACTAATACACTTGTATTATGCAATGTTACTGTGTCGAGCATGTCCCATCTGCCAGTGTCGTTACTTCCCAGGAACCTAGTATAGAGGCACAGAGCCTAATCAATAAAAGGCTGTTTTATTAAGATCAATCTAAATTTATCTTAACTGATCCAATGATGCTTCTCAAGTCAGGAGGCATTGGTACACAACACAATGTAATTCAGTGTACTCAAATTATCTTACTGAAAGGGTTGTGTGTTGCTAAGTGAGCAAACTGCAAAATACAATTTGACCCATGTGAGTACCCCCCTCCCCCTCCTCAGACACACACTCTACACCTACGCTAGCCCTGCATGCCATGAAACACTTCCCAAATAAAGACTTCACCCAAAGACTTAGACACTACGTATGATGTCAGTGTCCAGCAGGGTTTTGACTGTACTAGTAGTGGTCTTGTGGGAAGTGCTTGTTGGAAGGTGAACATACCCCAGGGTGCTGATGAAGCCATTGGTGGAACCTTCTGCATACATGGAGCAGATGTCCCCGATGTGCAGAAAACTGGACATCTTATCGGACATGTCTCACACACTGGTGTACACCTGGAGGAGAGAGGCCAGATCAATGTTTCTACACACAGAAAAAAATCTGTGAAAAAATGTGACTATTCTACTGTAGATTTCTCCAGTAGAACTGTGTAAGAGCAAACCTACAAACACATTTAGCTCAATTATAAGGTCATTAACACAAAGACTGAGTGAAAAAATCTGTAGCATGCCCTCTATTACACAAATGTAGTGTGATTTCGGAATTCTATTCTAGGCATCTATGACAAATGTTTTGGCATAACAGCGACACATGACATTTCAGATTTCCCTCCAGTGTTCCATGGGCCGCACAACACAATTCCAGTTCCCTAGCACAATGGAATCCCATACAGATAACAGTCTGAAACATTTGTATGTAGCTAGGTGGGCTAAAGAGTTAATGATTAGGGGAGGTAGAGAAAAAGGAGGGTCATGCACCTGCACGAGGTCTGACAGTAAGTGCTGAAATTATATTGTGACTGAACCTAGATAGGCCTACTATAACTTACTACATTATTCCATGCATTATGCATGTGGTCTTAAAATGACCCATGTCTCTGCTATAGGTTGCATGCAGGGCTTTGTAGTATTATTCAACTCTGGTCCTGACATGGGCCTAATTTTGATGTGGCCACACTATCACACCTGAATCAAATAATCATTTTAGCCTGCTAGAATCTCTTGTGATTATATTAGGACCAAACCTCAATAGCCTCCGGGACCAGGGTAAAGTTATATTAATGTAGTCCTAGATACCCTATTCAACCCACCCAAATGAAGTAGGCTAAATGGTCTTACAGGGGGCAACAGATTAATTAAAAGTATACATCAATCCCTAAACTGGTCAGGGATGAACCAGCTGTCAATGTCTGGTTGCAATATGAAAGAAAAAAAAATCAGCATTCATTTTCAGACGAGAGTTTTCGTGTGGTGGGTACTTTGTTCACAGCCGACGCACAAAAGAAAACAAATAATCCCCGAAGTCTGGAAATCTTATTTAACAGTGGCTACAGTGCAACATTCTCCGTTAACAGCAACATTGCCTAGGCTACATAATGAAAAATTTTCAACTGCAAAGAGTTTCGTTAAACTTTACCTTCGCAGTGATGGGTGCGTGGACACGTTATATATGCACTGGGTCAACAGGAGAACATTGCCGCAATTTTTCTTTCACCTAATCCATGATTTGGGACCTCTTCCACGAATTGAGTCCAATTTGTTGACAGCTCAATCACCGTGCCCTGTACGAAAGCCTTGCGCTCGGAAGCATACTAAAGCGCTCAGAACCCCGTACCTTCACAGATGATCAAGCCTGCCAGCATTGCTGTATGGGAAATGCCGTTCATGAAGTAGAGCCGCCCTCGATGAACTCCAAGTGAAGTGGTCTTGCGTGACTACAATTCCCAGCTACATTCTTTCTGGTTTGTTGCGCTAAGAACAAACTTCAAACTTCTGAAAGTTCCCTAACTAAATTAGATGTAGCCTAAGCAAGTGCCACTTTAGTGTAATGAGTGGTGGTAAAATCACAATGAAAAACGGAGGCAAATGAAACGAAAACGTTGTAAGTCCTATACAGTCGTAAAACACAAAAGCATCACTGAATTAAATATAAAACATTTTCAGCAAAGAAAATTCAGACTTACATTTTCTGTAAAACGTTTTCCTTAAAAATCACACTACAATAATTTAACAGCTGCGTTGTTGCAGCATGACTAATCACGTGACAATGCCGATTGCGGAAGTAGAGGCGATCTAAGTCTACTGCAAAAAATGTTATGCTATGTTGCGTTTCATGCGTTTTTTTTAATGATTTGTACAGCTTCTGTTCAGGTTGTTGAAGTAAGATCGAATGATCCAACCCCGACAGAACCGGAGGCACAGAGCTGTGGCTGTCACAACCTGAAGAGAGATGTGCTTGTGACAACTGACAGTCATGCATCTGAAGACCCTGCTGTCAAATACTTACAAACCACAAATGAGAAGCCAACACTCAGTACTAAAGGTGGAGAAAAATCAGTTTCTGACAGTCAGGTATGATAAATAAATGCTGTACAGTATGGTCCAACATGAACGTGATTTGATTTAGCAACTGAATGCTAGCAGCCATAGGCTACTGGTCTGCCTTAAAGATTTGCACGGTTTGAATTGTGGGCAGTTAATCAGTGACTAGATTATACCCACAACGACAATCATAGAAAATGATGAAAGAAGTTTGCATCCATGCTGAGATTTAGTTCTGCAACTATCGTACATCCACATTCACTACACTCTGTAGTCATTTGATAGATGTTTTGAGGTTCAGTTTATGATTTGTTGTCTGTGACATGTCTGTGAGCTTAGATCATCTCTGTCTATTGTCTGTAGATGGTCCTGATTTCTGGAGGAGAGTTCCTGATGGGCACAGACAACCCTTGCATCCCGCCGGATGGGGAAGGACCCCAGCGCAGTGTCAACCTGGAGCCTTTCTTCATGGACGTCCATGAAGTCACAAACCACCAGTTCAAGAGTTTTATCAATGCCACAGGCTATGTCACTGAGGTACGTTGTCCCTTGCATATTTCAACTTTTCATACCTACCCTGAGATCGTTTTTAGAAGTTAATTAGTTTCTATGACAGCAGGTTAACAGTGTTAACACGTCAGGTAAGGAGTTAATACATTAAATTGCTAATTGAATGTGTAACAGGTAGACTGTAAATATGACTGACTGTTCTGTTCATCTCTCAAACTGTCTTTTAAACAGGCAGAGACATTTGGAGACTCATTTGTTTTCGATGGAGTGTTAAGTGAGGCAACCAAAAGCCAAATCTCACAAGCTGTAAGTTCTTTGTAAGATAATATGTCAACCAAGACGTTCACCCCAGCACTCTAAACACGCTTCACTCTGAAGAGATCAGTTCAGTGATGTCATTGAGTGTATATTTGCATCATGGGTTGTGTGTGTGCTGTAGTCCTTAGGGCCCGTGGGAGAGGGAGGATATTGGGACACATATTACCCTGTAATCACTCACAGATGGACGTCCACTCTGGGCCGTTGCCATGGAGACTGAGCGAACTGGGGGCCGGGGAGAACAGTTCACATGCTTTGTTTTTGTTCTACAAGTTGGACTTGGTTTCTACTTCCTGTTCTAGCCTAGGGTTTTTTAAACAGTTCCTTTTATCTTTTACTGCAGCACATCTATTGAGTTATCAATGATGCCTTTGTGATTGTTTGTGAACATTGTCTATTCAAAATACCTAGTTTTAGGTTTAGTGAAGTCCAAGTACAAATGGCCTTGGATGATGCCTGGACATATTTATTTGATAACACACTACCTTTGACATCACAGGCTTTTAACTGTGTGAGAATGAAAACATGAGCAAACTAAAACTTAACACCCCCATAAGGATGGTTGTTGGTTTAAGCCACATTGCAACAGCTACCAATCGGTGCCTGCTAATTTCCTGTGTGTATATCCCTTCTTACAAACATAACCCGTGGCCTAGTCAGTTGTGCAATGTGTAAATGTTTTAAATACTCTAGGGATATATTGTGAACAAAGAGCGGGGCATACATTTTGCCTGAGGGTGGGGAATTCAAAAGAAGGAATAAGAGACAGAGAGATAAGCTGATGTAAGACAGTTAGAGGGACACGGTGGCCGTCTCAGAATGGGGATGTGTGAGAGATTCGAATGTAAACATTTTAGTCTCAGGAATGTGACTCTGGTCCCCCGTTTACACAAGTGTAGGAGTTGTGTGTGTGTCTCTCACCGCATCGTGATGTCCTGCAAAGTTATGTTTGCTTCTGCAGTGTACTGTATGTATTGCACTGTAGCTGGACATATGCTCTCCCCGTCGCCAGGTTGCTGCTGCCCCCTGGTGGTTGCCTGTCAAAGGGGCAGACTGGAAGCACCCTGAGGGCCCAGACTCCAGCATCACAGACAGGTGAGAGGTGACAGCTGGGAACAAGGGAAGCCCATTAGCACAATCCCACATCTAGTCTTATCCTCAAATTAGAGTAGAAATGTTGGATTTGAATGTTGCATATGCAGTAGAAATGTAACCTGGTGGTCACACATGCCAGTTATTCTGTTCATGGTACCGTTCTGGACAGTGAATCTGGTTGTGGGTCTAGGACGGACCACCCTGTACTGCATGTGTCATGGAGGGATGCTGTGGCGTACTGCTCCTGGGCCCAGAAGAGACTGCCCACAGAGGCAGAGTGGGAACACGCATGCAGGGGTGGCCTGAAGGACAGGTAGGTTGTCTTCATTGTGTGCATGTGTCTCTGTTTGCTTGTTCTGACCCCCTCTTCCTGTTTTTAGATTGTATCCTTGGGGAAACAAGCTGACACCTAAAGGGCAACACTATTCAAACCTCTGGCAGGGAGACTTCCCCACACACAACTCTGGAGAGGATGGTTACATTAAAACCTCACCGGTAAGAGAGTGATTAAGGGAAGAGAGAAGGAGAGGTGGGGAGGGGGCTTTTACCCAGAGGCTATAGTGGTGAAGCAGGAAGTTGACCTCCAATTCATCCACATCCAGATGTTAATGGTGATGGAGATTTGAATAGAAATCTGGAGTTCATGATAATGTGTCAAAACCAGCTCATAGCTGTACTAGATCCAGTGAATTACATTGAGATAACATTATAGTAACATTCTTCAATGGGTGCAAATACTGACAGCTACAGTATGTTGTAGAATTTATCCCACTAAGGTCTAAGCAAACTTTCAGCTGTGTGACTCCTCCTGCAGGTGATGTCATTTCCTGCCAATGGCTATGGCCTATACGACATGGTGGGAAATGCCTGGGAGTGGACATCTGACTGGTGGTCTGTACACCACACTGCAGACAGACAGCACAACCCAGTAAGACACACACACAGTTCATGTCCCATCCATTTGATGAAGGTGTTCTCATGTCACCTCTTTCTTTTGTAGAAAGGCCCACCATCAGGCACAGACAAGGTGAAGAAGGGAGGCTCGTACATGTGCCACAAGGTGAACGTGGCCGTCATTCACACTGTTTAGTAGATAGCAACACACTACACTGTTACTGTGTACTGGTATGTGGTTCAGATATTTCCAGTCTCTGTAAGATCAATTACATACTAGGATATTAATGTGTCAACCGCTTTTTTTCTGACCAACTGTTGTTTTGTGATGTAATAAATCAGCAGTGTTATAGGCTTATATAGTTATGTCCCCCCCTCCCCCCCCCCCCCCCGCCCTCCTTTCCTCCTCCCTCCCTCTGTCCACAGTCCTACTGCTACAGATACAGGTGTGCAGCCCGGAGCCAAAACACCCCAGACAGCTCTGCTTCCAACCTGGGGTTTCGCTGTGTCTCCCAGGAACCACCCTGACCACACGTCTTTGACCTTTCACTGACAGAATGGTGCAATGCTCTTGACCCCTCAAACATCATGGGGTTCAGGGAAGTTACTCTCAACACTGGCTTGTCCCTGGGACATGTCTAGCCAATTCAACGTGAAATAAAAACATGTTTGTACATTTGTAAATTATGTTGACATTTTTTTCTATGTGATCAAAGATCAAACAAAGATCAAAGAAAGAAAGACTATTTCTTGTGTTATTGATAAATTTGCAAGATAAGCGGAAAATTATATACATTTTTGACAACCCATAAAATAAATTGCGTTTGGTGTGAACACAACAATATTAGAATTGTCCAATTGGGAGGAGATCAAGGGCTTTAAAATATGTATTTTCAATGGCTCTGGTAGGAACATGCCGGTGCCACAACGGCATTGCAATTCCACCAAGCTCCATTGGGGCCTGTAGCAACCGATAATGAAATAACGGCCAATAATGTAATAACGGCTAATAACGTAATAATTTAAATGTAATAAAACCAATAACGTAATACATTTCCAATAATGTAATAAAGTTCCTGAGCCAATAATGTAATAACTGAGGTATCACTTTATTTTATCTTCAATTTCTGGAGAGAAAGTGTCACTCTTAGCCTTAATATTGCATCTTGCAACAGATGCTTAAATATCCGACCTTACAGATACCCCTCCACCCTCAAACCCCCCTCCACAGGAGGCCCTAAGGAGCAATTAAGAGTCCATTTGGATTTATATCTCGCCTTTAGGGTTATAGTACTCCGAGTATCCAACTCTGTGTATGGATAAGACCACTGAAAGGTAAACACATTGAAGACATTGCTAGACACCTTGAAGGCATTTACAATGAGCATGGTCCACCAAAAATTGGACCGCCAAGGCCCCTGCCTTCGGCCGCCGCCCGTCTCGCACTGGAGCCACCCAGTTTATGTACTGATGGGGCCGCTGCCATGACGGGGAGTACGAAGGGCTTCATTTGCAGAGTCAGAGCGCAAAACCCACATGTGAAAGCCACTCATTGCTTTTTACATAGGTAGGCACTGGTACCAAAGACGCTCCCAAAGGAACTCTGATGTACTGGAAAGAGCAGTAGATATAGGCCTAGTTAATTTCATCAAGGCACACCCACTGAAGGACCGACTATTTTCGATTTTATGGTAGGAAATGGGAGCGGAACATCAGAGCTTGTTATTACATACGGCCGTTCGATGGTTATCACGCGGCAAGGTTTTGTCACGACTCTACGAACTTGGGGGGGGGGGGGGGGGGGGGGGGCACAAAATGTTGAAACTTTTCTAAGGGTGCCATGACTGAAAAAAGGTTGGGAAACACTGGGTCAGATAACGACTCATTCCCGCAGCCCCGTCCAGGCGGTGAATTGCAAAACCATACTGAAAACTGCAACGCAGAACTTAAAGACTCACGACTCCGTCAAAGCGCCTGCATGGTCACAGAGTTTGATACACGGAGTACTATAACCCTAAAGGCGAGATATAAATCCAAATGGACTCTTAATTGCTCCTTAGGGCCTCCTGTGGAGGGGGGTTTGAGGGTGGAGGGGTATCTGTAAGGTCGGATATTTAAGCATCTGTTGCAAGATGCAATATTAAGGCTATGAGTGACACTTTCTCCAGAAATTGTAGATAAAATAAAGTGATACCTCAGTTATTACATTATTGGCTCATATTACATATTACAAGGCCAATAACGTAATAACCAGCCAATAACGTAATCGGCCTAAGTTATTACATTATTGGCAAAAAGTTATTACATTATTGGCTCAGGAACTTTATTACATTATTGGCAATTTATTGGTTTTATTACATTTAAATTATTACGTTATTGTCAGTTATTACATTATTGGCCGTTATTACGTTATCGGTTGCTACAGGGCTTTTGCTTCATGCTGAGGAGCAAGGGGTGGGGCCTCGACCTTGTCAGTCAAATTACGATCATAAACGAAACTTGCTATACTCACTTAACGACCAGTTTATAAGAAAGGTGGACAAGTCAACATAGTTTGTGTCGGCGTCAGCACTATTTGAAGCTCTTTGAGGCCAATGCAGCAAGGTATGATCTTTTCACTTCTCACAAGGTGTGGTAAAAATAAAAAATATTAGTTTAGGGGCTTTCTGGCCATGGTAATTACAATATTTGTTGTATTTTTCTTAGCTTTTGGCTCTTAATTGTACAGCACCAGCAATGGGGAGGGGGGGGGGGTAGTGGTAGTGGTCATAAACGAAACTTGCTATACTCACTTAACGACCAGTTTATAAGAAAGGTGGACAAGTCAACATAGTTTGTGTCGGCGTCAGCACTATTTGAAGCTCTTTGAGGCCAATGCAGCAAGGTATGATCTTTTCACTTCTCACAAGGTGTGGTAAAAATAAAAAATATTAGTTTAGGGGCTTTCTGGCCATGGTAATTACAATATTTGTTGTATTTTTCTTAGCTTTTGGCTCTTAATTGTACAGCACCAGCAATGGGGAGGGGGGGGGGGGGGTAGTGGTAGTGGTGTATGTGAAATGTTAAGTTTCGTTCGTGGTCGGATTTTATTGGGTGTGCGAGCACGAACATGTTCGGCACTCCCCTTACTCAAAAGTCTTTCAGTAGGGAAACTATCTGACTACTAACCTGAACTTCATTGCCACAGCCTAAACGTTGTCAATCTGTTCATGAAAATAATTAATTTCAGCCTAAACCGTACAACGGAACGTTAAATCCAATTCAACCAACGCAATCGCTACCAAGACGAACACAGCAGTAGCCTAGTACTGTACCGTAGTAGTACAATTTACCGGGGCAGCTTCTCAACACAGGGTTATATCGCATTTTGCGTTGTTACTGACAATGATCGCTACCAGTGAGCTTTTTATGAATGAGCAATTTTCCACTAAATAAATGTCAAGCTTATTTACGTTTTGGGGGGCATATTTTCAGTTAGCAGATGGTACCGTTTGAATTGCGATTCCATCTTCTAATGCCGGGTAACGTCGTAGAATAATCTTCAAAGGGGTTGTTTATTCATGAATGAATGCAATATGAGTAGGCTAAATGCCTGAAAATATCATGAGAAGAGAAAAACTTAAAATGACGTTTAAATCATAGAGATTAGGTCAATTTTTACACCGGTCTGCAATAATGTCACGAAAACACGCGTGACTACCTTTGGCAGAACATTCGTTTGGCATCTGTTAACTTGGGGGATAGCTAGGCTAACTATAGCTTTACTGCAAGGCAGCTGCAGAAACGCCACAAGCAAAGAGGCCAGGGTGATAAATATTTACTCATTTTACTTTGTGATATGACACACAATTGTGATGTGTAATGTACAATATAAGCTGATATTATTAAGGAAGTACATCTACTTTCGGAAACAGTAGTCTACTATTTCACTGACATATTAGCATCATGACATTAGCCTGTGTTGCCCGGGCAACACATACTACAGTGGTCTATGATGTATCTGTTTTCAATCGTTAAAATAAACATTCCTCACATATACATTTTCGTTGTAGGATTTATTCTGACATTAGTAAACGATTTGTTGGTGAAATTACCATTACCTGTGGTTTCAAACCAGTGTAGCTCACTGCAACGCTGTAGCCTACTGTACCCGAGACACTAGTGTGAGTAGCTAACAACAACTCCTCAGCTGTTTAAGTCAAACGGCAACAGAACATGTTCGGCACTCCCCTTACTCAAAAGTCTTTCAGTAGGGAAACTATCTGACTACTAACCTGAACTTCATTGCCACAGCCTAAACTTTGTCAATCTGTTCATTAAAATAATTAATTTCAGCCTAAACCGTACAACGGAACGTTTAATCGAATTCAACCAACGCAATCGCTATCAAGACGAACACAGCAGTAGTCTAGTACTGTACTGTAGTAGTAGAATTTACCGGGGCAGCTTCTCCACACAGGGCTATATCGCATTTTGAGTTGTTACTGACAATGATCGCTACCAGTGAGCTTTTTATGAATGAGCTATTTTCCACTAAAGAAATGTCAAGCTTATTTACGTTTTTGGGGGCATATTTTCAGTTAGCAGATGGTACTGTTTGAATCGCGATTCTATCTTCAGCCGGTAAAGTCGTAGAATAATCTTCAAAGGGGGTTCTTTATTAATGAATGAATGCAATATGAGTAGGCTAAATGCCTGAAAATATCACGAGAAGGGACAACTTAAAAGGACGTTTAAGTCATAGAGATTAGGTCCATTTGTACACCGGTCTGCCAAATGTATTGTTTTGATTCAGCCTGTCAGCTGCCTCTTGCAGGGGAAATGAGAAGACATCATATTTCATTCTACACTTCACTCGTATTTTGAGTTGTAAATGAGCAGCAAAAAAAAGATGCTTTTAAATCTATGTAATCTTTATAAATAATAAGTAGGCCCGATGCATTTTTATATAAAATATACAGACCCCTGTGCAACCGACGCAAGCAAGCACACCCTACAATTTCCCCAGAAATTGTATCCTCTCTAGTTCATGTTAATAGTGCGTATAATATTTGTTTAATTATGAGCATTGGTAACATTATTTGTGGTATATTCTGTATATGCTGTGGCGGGAGTGTGATGTTAATTGTGTACGTTCTGTGTTGTTTCAGCACCACACTCATTCCTACATGTAAACGGAAAACTCAACAAAAGAAAGCCGTGTCCAAGAGTTGTGTTCTAACAGACACCCCGGCAGCGAACACAACATACCAACCAGCTAACTAACCCTAGTTATTTAATTTCTCACCTACATCTATCAAAATAAGTATCACAGGTAGTGTCATTTATTTCGCCAGCACTTCCTGGGATTCTAAAGTAAATCAAAGGCTCTTGTCAATAGAGAATGAAGCGCACCAATGCCAGGAGGGTGAAAGAAACGTACTTCTATGGGGAACACTTGACCATAGACGCAATGCGAGATCGGGAGGATCTTCCTTGTTGTATCAGCATCATAAATAACTTTCCCCAGCTCCCAGAAATAGAGTTTCATATTTCCAAAGTAGTACATGTCACCACTAAGTCTGGCTTGGAAAGAATCTTGAAATCAGAGGGGTTTCGTGGATTTAAGGGGGGGTTTCTTGGACATGATCCACATCTCCTATGGTGGGGTTTGGCTATTGAAGATGCGGACATCCAAATTGCAGAGGACCGATTCCTGGAAAAGAAAGCCTTGCAGAAGAGCATGCAGGAACCCTTCCTAACCAAATTCACTACCTCACCAGCATTCCAGATGGACAAATCTCGTTATGGGAACTTTAAGTTTACTTTCAGTCTGGGGGACATGTTGCAGAAGTACAGGGAGCAGATTTGTGGTGGAGATGGGCCGGTAATGAGAGTGTATGGGACTACTGTTTACAAACAAGAGATCATGTACACTGTGATTGTCCACAGCCCCAGTGTGACGGAGTTTGACCAGTACCCAGATCTTAACGAATGTGGGAATGATGCTGTTTGTATATTTAACAACAACAACATTGTTTGGCGGGCACAAGCATTGTCAGAAACTCATTATTTTAAGCCTGTAACTCACGACGAAAGGCCACACATTATAGAAGCAGAGGAGATTGTTCATTTGCAAGGAAGGGCAGTTGTCTGGGACCATGTGAACGTGGCGTTTCATGTGCCACAAGGCCAAACACTGAGACTAGACAAGAAGAGCCTTATCCAAAACCTCACTGCCTGTGAGGCTGCTGACCCATTCATTGGGCGGTGGTGTGCAAACAAAAACCTAAGACGTCCATGCACGTGTTGTCCTTGTACCCTCCCAGAGGCCCAAAGTATAGTTGCGCAGTTAAAAGTAGAGGAAAGACCGGAACAAACAAGTTAAATCAGTCATATCATTTACCGTAAAATGATATACTTTGTACTTTGAGTCAACAAATGAAATCAATCAAAATACAGTGTAGATGTTTTATTCAATTCAATCTTGCATTTTCCATTTAACCTCCTTCTGATACAATGTGTTTTTGGTTCAACCTTGGAACTAATTAGTTGTTACATATTGACAGACATGACGAGCATGGTTTAATCAGCTGAAAATCATGTGTCTTATCGATGTTAAAGTAGACATTTATAGCCATTATAAAAGCTAATAATCCTTTACTGAGCTGAGCCCTTCTCTGGATATCATGTACAGTGTTTGTATATTGCTGCTTTATTACTGCTGTATGAGCACCAACCAGGATTTCAGACATGAAGCATACAATGTACTTACTGCACGCCCACAGATGGTCACTAGGTTGTGGTTTATTCTCATTATTCAGCACAAGTTCTTTTGGTACCACTAGGGTGCAACAAAGCTCCAAATACGTTTATACAAGACACATTGAATGATCTATCTTCAAGTTACCACAATGTCTAATTCCTTTACATAGACATTCACCACCTCTCCATCTTGATTCCTACTCAGCCCTTTCAGCTAGTCACCTTTGAAGAGGTCTGTCCTTAAACCACTGATCGGTTAACAATAAGATAATGATGACTTTATTACTTTTATTCTGTTTGTAATGTTCTGAATATAATAAACAATGTTTGATCTATACCTTGCTATATTAAGTTGATGAGCACATAACCCTTGGTTATGTCCAGGAGAGAAATATGCCTATCTATTAATTATGTTTTTTTGTATCATTGATAAACTGTCATTATGCTGTTTTCTTATGCCTGCATAGCCATAAGTTAGTTCTTTGTAAGGTGCGACTAGGAAAGGCCTGTGTCACTAATGTAAGTCAGAGGTCACAATATTGCCAAAGTGTATAATGCCATGCAACTTTGAATGAGGAAAATAGAAGGAACATCAAGGCCATTTCTAGGAGCCCTATCTAAAGACCTAAACAAAAGCTATCTAGAACACAGTGTCCTTTTTCAGTGCCTGTGAAGGCTATGCTAATCATTTTGTATCCTCTCATATTGTAATACCATATAATCCCTTGATTTCCTGTATTCATGGTGCAGTCCTCTGAGATGCTCAACTTGAGTGTATCAGACAGCTGCACCTTACAGATCTGTAATAAATACGTTGATTTTGTCTTGAACTTGTATTAACTATTCCCTTCATTGACTTGGTACTTTCAGAGCAATTGTGTATTATCAGAGATGTGTTCACCTTTTTGCCCAATCCTGAACTCCACTGCTCCACCTTGATGTAGGCCATTCATTACCCCCTCTTTCATTTGAGTACTGAATGTTGAACTTTCTCTGATCAGATGATAAGGCTCATGGAAGCAGCTTGGAGTGAGCTGAATATCGGTCTGAGAGTCAACAGTGAAGGGTCACTAAGCTCGCTTTCTGTTAATACATCATGGGTATTGTTGTACCTACTAAATAAAAAATAGACAAATATGTAAATCACCAAAACAGAATGATGGAGACATAATTTTAAAAAGAAAAAAAGTTTTTTATTTAAACTTTCTCATCCATATACAACATTTTGAGTGTTAAAATCACAAAAGTAAGTAGTCAGTGACTGATTCTAGCAATATCGGAAAGAGCAAATGAGACTAAATTATAAAGCTACTACTATAACTCATAACGGTATGTTATCATAACATTCACGTTTCTAAAAAGCACGATTATCAACCAATTAATTCCTAATATTTCCAATTACAATTACAAAAGTCTCAAATTATAGTTGATACAACATTACTGTACAATCGCTAACATTATTCAGTAGGCAGACTAGCATGTCTAAATCCCTCAGTCAGCTTGTAATTAGAGTCAACTCTGTAAAGGAAACTCTGCTACCTTTCAGTGCACAACAGATTACCTGTCTTACAAAACGAGAGAAAGACACATTTATCTCTACTATTACTGCAAGAGGAACAGTAGTCCCAACCTGCATAATAGACCCTAAAAAAACGAGACCAGAAGAATAAATTGAAAAGCTGTGCTATCAAAATGCATCACAGAAATAGAGCACAGCAACTAATAAGACATACAGTACGACCTGGAAGCTAAGCACAGCTGCCATCTTGGAAAGTCCAAAACCTTAAAGACCTACGGAGAGAATCAAACAAAGGCGATACGCTATACTAATAAAAACCCAGTCCTTATTCACTCTGCCTCTTATTAGCAAAGCTGAAGATACAAAAAACATTTGCAACTTTATATGACTTTTGCACCAAAATGGCAAAAGTGTGTCTGTGTGTGCTGCTGTGGGGAGCTCCAGGGTCTGGCCTGGTAAGGTCTCCTCACCACATGTAGTAGCTACGAGTGGTGTCCACAGGAGAAGGTTTGCCCTCCACACAGCCCTCCTTGTCCTTCTCACTGTCTGCCTCCCACAGGTTGATTAGAGGTGGGTAGAGCTCATTGAGGGGAATGGAGGATGTCTTCTGCATGTACTTCTTCAAGGAATGGTGGTAGTTCTTCCTCTTCCATCGGCGGGCAATGTAGATGCCCACCGTGGCCAAGCTGAGGAAGGCCAGCATGGTGGCCATGACAGCCAGAAGAGCGGCGCTGGGACGCTGGTCAGACACATCCAGAGCGAAGGTGACACTGCGGGTTGTCACGTTGACGCATGACTTGTGGGTCTGCAGGTGGACGTTGGAGACGGTGAGACACACCTCGTACTCGGTGGCGGGTTGCAGGTGTGTGAGGTTGTATTCGTGGACGTCCACAGGGACACGTGCAGTGTACGTGATGTGGGGGTTGTCGATCTTCATCGTTGCCGAGGCCCATTTTAGGTTGGAGGTCATGACATTGGAGTTGACCTTCCAGGAGACCAGGATGGAGTGGGACTCGGTCTGCTTGACGTACATTTTCATGACCTCGGCACTGTCCAGTAGGGTTCCGTTGACACGGATGGTAGTGACGCGGGTGTCCGCTCCCTCTGAGTTCTGGGCCACGCAGGTGTAGCGGCCAGAATCCTCCACCTGTACATGAGACAGCCTCAGGGTCCCCTCGCTGCTCAGGTGGTAGCGATCTAACACGGTGTCCATGGTGATCTTGGTCCCCAGAGGGGAGACCCAGTAGATCTCGGGCTCGGGCTCGGCCATGGCCCGGCAGTCCAGGCTGACACTCATGCCCAGCTCCAGGCTCAGGTGGCTGGGGAAGGTGTCGTGGGAGATGAGGGGCAGACACTGTTCTGGAGAGTCCTGGAGCTTCACCTCTCTGACATGCTGGCCCCGAAACTCGAGTGGAGAATCACAAAGCATGGCGAGGGGCTCCATGAAACGAACTGTGGTTCGGTTGGAGATCATCCACTGTATGACGCAGTCGCAACGCAAAGGATTGCTGTGGAGGCTGATCTCCCTTAGATTGGGCAGAACCTCCACAGTGCGCTGGTAAATCGAATTGAGGGCATTGTTGTTAAGCATCAGGCTCTCTAGAGAGGGCACGTCCCTGAAGGCCAGTCGGTGGATGTAGGAAAGTTTGGGGTTGTTGGTGGCCTCCAGCTTGGTAAGTTCAGGTAGGTTGTCTAGTGCGTAACGGTCAAAGGATACCAGCTCCACCATGTTGTTGATGCCCAACTCCTTCAGACGCAGCATGTTCCTGAAGTCTCCCTCCTGGATCTTGTGAACAGGGTTTTTGTTTAGATCTAGGAATTTCAGATTGGGAACCTTCTGCAGAGCCAGCTGAGGGATTCGGACCAGCTTGTTGTCATAGAAGGATAAACTCTCCAGGTTGTCTAAACCCACTAGAGCATTACTGGGAACGTCGGTGAGATCCATACCAGCCAGCACCAGACTCCGCAGAGTCCCTAGAGGTTTGAAATTCATGTCCAGGAGACCAATGACTGGGTTCTCTCCAATCATGAGGATCTCCAGGTTGGGGGTGGCCTCGAACCAGCGGCTATCAATGACCCGGAGCTTGTTTGAGTTGAGGTGGAGGCGCAGAAGGCTGCGCAGGCCAGAGAAGGCCCCAGGAGTGATGGAGCTGATTTGGTTGTGGTTGATGTAGAGCTCTTGCAGGTTAGACAGGTCCTGCAGACAGTGGTCTGGCAGCTGACTGATCTGGTTCTCCTCCAAGTGCAGGGTTGTCAGTTGGTTCATGTTGGTCAGGCCCACCGCCTCCACACTGCTGAAGTTGTTTTGGGAAAGGTCCAGCTCCGTCAGGTTGTACAGGACCTCCAGCTCACCGGTCGTGTGGGAAATGGAGTTGCTCTGGAGCAGCAGAACCTGGGTGTCCGCTGACAGGTTGGTGGGGATGCGAGTTAGCCTCAGATCATTACAGTCCACAGTGGTGGCCTCCCTGTAGGTGGACTGAGGAGTAAACCAGGGCCGGATCTCACACACACATAGTCGAGGGCATTCCCCAGCCTGCACCAGGGGCAGATTCAGTACCACACACATCCAAGCCAACAGAGGCCATGGGAGAGAGGTGAGAGCCATGCTGTCTGCTCTCTGTCTGGTTACTCTGGGCTGAGAGGAGAGGCAGGGATCCTGAAGAGGGCCTGGAGGAAAGCTTTGAGATGGGACATCAACCACCAGTGATCAAGAGCATCAGTGTCTTCCCTCTGCAGCGAACTGGTGGGCTTCTGTTTACCGAGCAGTGTTGTCCCAGCCTGTGGAAAAGCCTATTTGAGGAAAGGAGGCCAGGGGATGGTCAGGGCCCTTTCCTTCTTCCACTGGGGGCTTATTTTATCCTCTCTTCCCGCAATTCAGCAGAACAAGTCTGAAAGACACAGAAACCAGGTCAGGAATTAAAGCAATGCAATACGGATAAACAGCTTACATTATATTCATCACAATTTCACAGATTTAGATCATGTGAAGAGGGAGGGAAAATGAGAGAGATTAGAACTTAAATACTTTCAGAATATATGTATGAAAAGTCAAACTAAAGCTAGCATCTGCCATGGCTAGACTGAATCTTGACATTTTCACATTTCTCTAGAGGAAAGATGCCTGTCTCCCCTGCAGCAGCACCCCCCCAGACCTTTAGAGTCGTTATTAGATATGCATATCAGGGCAGAATCAATCTGTGAAATTATTTGTTGCTATTGTGCTGAGTTCATTTATATCTCTTAATGGCCTTTACACACAGTTACGGGCAATTCAAAAACAGGTGAACAAGCCAGCCTTGTACTTTCGAGTTCAAATGGATCAGTTAGATTGTCTGTAAAAATCTGATAACACTCGACCCAGCTCTAGTCTGCTACTGTAGTTAAAAGAAAAAATGTTTTTAGAAACCAAATACTGAACTCATAGATGTGAGACACATATTTCAGAATGGTATGACTATTTATGACATTCTCTATGTTCTGAAAATGAAATAGACATCACTGCCAGTTATTTTAATGACTGAATGTGTGAGTGAATTCAGTTACATCTCCAATAAAAGTTTCCCCCAAAATAAAATTTTCATTACAGTTTTGTGCAAAAGTTTATAAAACATCAAATGAAGATGATTGTTTGCACAGAGTAGAATCAATTAGTTGCAAGAGTATACATGAGAGAAGAGGTAAGCTATTAGAAGATTAGAATGTTGCCTTTTTAGATATGTACGCATCCCTGTCTGAGGTGAGGTGTTGTGTGAATATTAGCACTGCTGCTCTCATGTTCACTGTGTCTGTCTCCTCAGAGATAACACACTCCCTCCACCCAGTGGAGATTATCTACATATGCTATGCACAGTTAAAAAGGTCCTTTGGTGTAACCAGCTCTGGCGGTGAGGCCATTACACAACAGGCCTAATCCGCTAGGGCAGCTGGGGAATAAAAAAACTCTGAACGTTGTTGACGGCTGGTCTTCAGTGCAAAACATGTCTCTAGAAGCAGTATCACAGTCAGCACACATGCAGGTTTAAACTAGCCTATTAACCAGCCGGAAAGAAATGGTCGGTGGTGATGCCAGGTCTGGGCCAGAACGGGTCTGGGGTGCAGGTAGGTGACAAAGGACAGGCAAGCTAGTGGGATGAACCCCCAGGGGAGAGGAGAGCGTTCAGCACCACAACACTCCACACATGCAGGGGAGAGGAGAGCGTTCAGCACCACAACACTCCACACATGCAGGGGAGAGGAGAGCGTTCTGCACCACAGGACTCCACACATCGATATCAGATGGGCTTTGCACTGTTGAGTCGGTCGGTTTCCCTCCACATTTATGAGACCCAATTATAGAAATCAAACATGAACTTTTAGTCTTCCTCTTCGTTTAAGTCGCCGATAGCGGATCTTAAATGCCTGTCATGGGGGAATATGGTTTTCCTCTACAGTACATACAGTACTGTTAAAATACTGTCAAAACATGTGTTTGTGCCCCCGCCTAGAGCCAGGCATGCTGACTGATACATGATGACTGTCTTGACTGTGATTGAGAGTTTGCCTTATTTTGTATAACACTTGATTTTTTTTGTCCGGTGTTTCTCTTTCTCCACTTAGCTGTTATAAATGTTATACTCCAGAACCGAGACTGAAGTCACACAGACTTTTTTTTCCCACACTATTCAATTTGTACATGGCTTCACCTGGTTACCGGAGCTGACATGCAGAGCCCACAGCCCCCTGTCTCAGCATCCAGCCTCAAACTCACATGCTTTTTAAACAGCAGGTATTCTTTTGTACTTACTTTTTACATGTTCTAGATACTGAGAAACAGACGTATGTGTCTGTATGTGTTCCTCTGCCTGTGTTTTGTTTCACATGAAGATATGACAATTCAGTCAGAATTCTTACCAAAGAGGCAATATTAACATAGAATCCAGTAGCTGTAGTTTGATTTCTCTCTCCTTTCATCTTTAAAACAGCAAACTGGCAGTAGAACAGAAAGCAGGGATGCGTGACTGACAGTCTCACAGCTTTGATTAAGCATCTACTAGCATAATATTTATAGCAACTCGACAAAATGGGACTTTATTAAGTTCAAAAACACTGCCAGTGTTTTGTTTTCTGCCAGCATCATTATAATAACATGCAGGTGCATCTTGTAATGTACATGGTACAATTTTCTACCCCACATGAAGTACAGTATGAACTAATGGATTTTATGACAGTGAAACATCTCTGATTTATAATAAAATAGTCCACCAAGGGGCCAAATTACAATTGCATCAGAATACAAATCAATTATGTTACTGTACAGGATTATTTTATGTGCTGAAACATTCAGTGAGTTTCATTATTCTAGTAATATATAACTCACAGTGCTGACCAGACTACTCAACTTAATTGACTTTTAACAGATGTTGAATCTGTTAAAAACATGATATTAGTATTTTTATGTCATGATTTGGCTGGATAGTTTTCAGTGTGGCAGGCTTTTAGCAAATTAGCAGAGGATGTCACAGTGGACATCAGCACATCAAGGATGATTTCAGAATTCTAGTTTTGGTAACTTGAGGGAGTAAGGTTGAATGTACTGTGTCTCAAATGATTGTGTCATGACAACCCTGACGATATCATGACACAGAGGTATCACATCTCACTTTCTGCTGCCCTCTCCTTTTCCCTGTCTTCATTAATCCATCTTTAAACTCACTGCTGTTTAGTGTTCCATCAGTCTGATTGTCTGTCAATGCACTGTATCTTGATATCTATCCATGTACAGTAAAATGCAATCTATTTACCTCTCATCTCTCCCTCTCCTTTTCTCCACTGCTGCCTACTCTTAAATTGGAGGAGACATGCGAGGTAATCACTGCTTTCATGCTGAGGCTATAAAACTCAGACACCTGGCACCCGGCTCCTGGAGGGCTGTCAGCGCTGTGGGGGGGGGGGGGCAGAGGAGGTGGAGGGGACCCATCCGCTCTGACCCATATCATAGGGTGATTGTGTGTGTGTGTGTGTGACTTTTTCTGAGCAGTGCTGCTGGTGTTGGTGGGAGGATTCACACGCCCAGAAAATATGAAACCAACCATGGAAGCTCAGATGCAATCTCAGAAATACTGCCAATAGTCAGATAACAGTGAGTATGTGTAGTTAGTGTAATGGTCGCTCAGTGGACACAGCAATGATCAAATGGGGGCTAGACAGATGTTGTTGTTTTTTATCCTCTGACACAGCACCAGTCTGACGGTGTCGGCTTACAAACACACTTTCCCTAGGCTCTGCTGATGCCCATAGAAGCCAAGCGCTTTATACCATCATGGAGTAAACTGTGGCTGCAAAAACTGATCACGCAGTTTTGGCAGACAGACTTCCATAGCCTTGCCCCTGAAGTGGATGTGGAGATTATCTTATTCTCTGGTCTTAGGTCATTTAAGATGACATAAAATGTGTGTCTTACATAAGATGGGCCTTACATAAAGTGTCTGGTTTCCTGGGCTTGTTAGATCATTTTCCTTGTTGACGGAGTTGGATCCAAGAAGCTAATCTCAAAGCCTGCAGAACTACTGCATCCAGCAGTACACAATTTATGCTGAGAATACACATGCACACCCTCTCTTTTTCAGTCCCTCCCTCCCCCTTTCACTCTGTCTATCTACACATAAGAACTACAAATACACTGAGCATTATCTAGCTGGTTTGGTAGGAATTAAAGCAGAGCAAGAGGCCTCAGGCAGATGTCTCTTTCTCAATTCACTCTGCCATGTAATATATATATAATAGCTATTTTATTTTGACAAAAAAAACACACACCACGCTTACATATATTGAAACAGATACGTGGATGTTCTCTGTTCTAAGAGCCTACCCTGAGAGAAACATACCCCCAAGGTTCAAAGCAAGCAAGTGAGGCGAGATATAATTCCGAGATGTAATCAGCTGTCTGTTTGCTGCCAAGGACTCATTAATGCATTTATAACCCTGTATTTCCAGACAGCATAGGGACTAATGAAGCTCATCTGAGCCGGTGAGAAAGCACATCCAGGCTGACCTATCCAGGAGAGCCTAGTCTTTTGCCCAAAGCTGGCCTAGGGAGTCTCTCTTTACTCAAGATTAGGTTACAAGATCAGGGGACAGGTTTATGGATGGGGGTTTCAGATCAACTTTGTAAGTTTTCCTTTAAATAGTACTTTTGCCTAAAATGTTTCAAAACCTACAGCCGTCTCAGGTACTAGGCTATATAACTTGGGTACTGGGCACTAAGGTAAGCAGTGTTGTTTTGTGGATTTTCTGGTTAGTGACTTAGTGACCCTGGCCATTCAGACACACCACCAAGTTCTCCTAGGCTGGCCCTGCCAAGAGGAAATCACTCTAATGACAAAATGATTGCACTTTTCACTGGGAAGAGAAATGTCTTTCCCCTCTTTCACTCTGCCTCTTTTCATTTGGTGTAAATGTGAACAGTGTTTCCCAATCAGCAGCCACACAACAGGCTCACATTCATGCCGTCACCATGGCGACGGCTATGGCATCGGCACGTCTGTTTCATACCCAAATGAGGAGCTGTGTGTGCCATTAGGCGGCCAGCAAGCAACACTGAGATGATCGCAACCAAGCACATCCATAGATACAGGTGTACTGTGCCAGCAAACTTTGACATCATCAGATATCACTAACATCATGTAGGAGAAGGCATCATGACTAACAGATCATGTCTCCTCTCCACAGCTTCCAGGTCCATATGCACTGTCAAATGGCAACATATGCATTTGTTTGTTAGCGACAGAAGCTGCCAATGCACCACAACTTGATTTCTTCACCTGTCGGAGGCAAACAACCTTTTTCTGGAGCCACTACAGAACACCCACCACATCATGTGAAACCACAGCAAAGCCACCATGCACACAGATTCTGATTCACTCCTCCCACTATCACTAGAATGGGGCTCGCAGTCATTAGAAGACAATCAGAACCAAACACATGTTTTGTTTTCCTGATGGACTGCTGGGGTGGCATAGAGCTGTCTGCTGTTCTGTGTCCTTACTGCATTGGCCTGAGAAGGCAGTCTGTTCCTGCTCCATTAGTATGCAGGAGTAACATTCACACAGGGCTCTGGTGCAGCTGCTGGAGCTGCTGGAGGAAGGAGGAGGAGAAGAGGAGAGTTTGAGAGACAAGACGAGAGGGTGATGGAAAGGAGTGACACACTGCTCTGGATATGGACACTGGATTCTGCATGCTGAATAACGTACAGCTCCTCCCCAGAATCCTCTGGTCTGACTGTCTGAGTTAGGCTATTTAGATCACAGATCACACTTGTTTCACATGCGCATGCTTAATTTCCTAATGAATAAAACATGTGCTAAGAGCATGGTATTTTCTGTCTCTAATTCCTACGCTCTTTCTTCCTACGTACAGTACACTCTCTATCACGTGCTCACTGCTCTCCCCTTCCTGGCTTCATTCATACCCCTCCCTTTTCCTCTCCGGTTCCAACTGCAATGGCAGTGAAAAACCAATAGGTTGTCATCTGAGCATGGATCAATCATGCTGACTTTGGCAGTCCTGAAACACTGCAGCAATGGACGGAAAAGCTGAGATATCTCAACAAATAGCCCATATTGGAAAAAGCACAAAAATATAATTGCTGGTAAGACATGGAGAGGATAAGAAATGGAGAGTAATTCCTCATATTAGATGTCTTACTTTACAAAACATTTGGCATGTTGATGGAGTAACTCAAGTACTACATCTAAACTAGTCCATTTCCTCATCATCCACAATCATTCTCTCCCTCAGTCATTGACAAGAAATGCATATTTATTCCTGTGTATGTACAGCCTAGTGCTAGACAAACAGCTGCGTTGGTCAGAAACGTCTTTACAAAGCCTCACAATGGGGTGACATGTTCCCCTGCTTCCCTAGACCACAGTCACAATGGGAGGGGGTCGCGCTGGTGCACCCCTCAAACACCCAGCGACCCCAAACACTGGAACCCAGCGCAGAGTCAGTCTCAGGCCCTCTCAATGGGTCTTGAAGACATGTGTTGCACACCACACACACCATGTCGAACCCTGTCTTTGTGTTGACTGGTTCTCACGACTCCTGAACTACGTGCAAAGGATAGTTACAGCTTGTGTGTGGGGTGGGTGGGAGTGCTCTGAGTGCCACACACACACACACACACACACACACATACCACTGTCTCAGGACATCTGTGTCAGTTTTGTCAATATCTTGATATTCCCAAGACAAAGTTCCAATGCAAAGGACAAGGGAACAGATGCTAAGGCCACTGAATCTCAAACTCTGACTCAAAGCCTATGGTTTGAAAACATTAAAAAGGCATTTACAAAGGGGATACACAATTTGTCTATAAAAAAATCCTGCCATGGCTGGAATAAAATAAAAACTAAATGTGTCTGAACACAGAACTGTAAAAATACACCTGAGTACTAAATGAGTTCTCAGTTTAGCACATCTACAGTCTAGGATTTTCTTCTCATGTAATGCAGGTTGGAACTCTCTCTCTCTCTCTGGTCTAAAGCTCAGTAACAGGTGTGACTGTACAGCTGCTGCAGCAACGAACGGATGTACAACTTCAACACAAAGATTGCTAATTTAATACAAAGTCACCGCCCTCCACCGGTTGTCAGGCCTTGATAGTTTTTCCTTCTTCGGATGAATATTGTCGAATTTCTTCACAGAGCAATCAAGAAATCTGTCGGAATGACACCATAGATTCCTGGTGCCACTCAGCTATTCCAAATACAACCGTGTGGTTTTGGAACGTTGCGATGTGTCGCCCTCACTAACTCAGCTGAGGAAAACCTCAAGAAGCCTTCGTTCAGATCACATTTTTGGGACACAAAGAGGCCCCTGGTGATCCTTTAATTTCAGAACAATTATACTTAGTGTAGTAGTTTCAGTAATCAGTTCCGGGTGTATCTTACTGATTAACCTGCTGCAATTAGCCTATATGCAACACATCGGCGTATTAGGAATATTTTAGATTCTGAGCAAAATAGGGATTTTCATTTGTAATGCTGCGTATAACAGATGATACAGGAGCCTAGCAAAACACACAAAAGGCAAGTTACTTATTTTGAAACACATGTGAACTCCAGAATGCAAAATTGAGCACCGTCGTGGCAAAACCAATTAGATTGCACTCGCTGTAATGTTTGCGTCCATCTATCCTAACTACAAAATGCGCAAGGGTTTGGACACTGCACATCAGAAATATATATTATTGCAATCTGTGCACTTTAAAACATTTTATTTTATTTTGGTCTTTACAGTCGGATTCTACTATAGCCTACTTGTAAAGCCACGTAGAAAGTAGAATTTAGTGTACTATTCTAAATCTGCATCTCAAAAATCGGGAACATCTTTGAACAGTAGCCAATCTGTTAATTTAATTAGGCTATCGTTCACTGATTAACACTTTAGTTTGTGATTCATTTTCACAAATAGGCTATAGTATTATAATCCTAGCTGAAAGATGATTCTTTTGGAAATGTGAAATAATGAATGAAGCTGTAAATGTCTCTCACCTACGAAAAAAATGTTCTGTTCCATCCACACTCCGATGATTGACCAATAGCCTCCGCGAACAATACCTTTAGATTTTTTTTATCGTCGTATTCAAAATGTAAGCAATTTATTGACTAATAAAAATCATTTGTCCGACCTAGCCTATATCTCACTGATCTATCCGTTTGACACTAGAGGTCTGTTTCTATTTGTCTTTGGCTATCACCTCACAGCGCTTCAGATTGCGCATCTCTGAGCTCGTGCCCTCCTCCAACGAACACCTGGCTCTGTCTGTTCTGTGCGAGTGAACTGGTTTGAAACAAGATATTGGTCGCGCAGCAGGGTCTGCCACCGGTGCCAAGGGCAGCACGACCATCTGCTTGCATCGATGGGAACTGAGTAATTTGACCGAGTACCGAATGACTCGACCAATGGCAATGCTTATAGACCATGTATTATTCTTGATGACGTTGTCATCTTTTAGAACTTGCAGTTTGATTGTTGCATTCATGCAGGTATCCTGTTGTTGTCTTCCCCAAATTCAGTACACACACACACGTGGAGTTTAGAGATCGAAGCTTTACACTTGCTATTTTGTCTGCATTCCTTTGTGCTGTCTCTCCCTCTCTTTTCCTAGGATCGCATTAAAGTGACAGTCATCATTCCATCTGTGTTGGAGAGGCTGTTTTGAGAGCTGCTTCCATGGTTCTACCTAAATTGCTGCAATGAGACTGGTGAAACCAACCTGTAATAAGTGTCACTATCACCTGGGCATGATAAAGAGATTACATTAATCTGTTTGACAGATGTTGGAAGAGTTTTGTGCAATAGGTTATAATGTTTAAGGTATTGTACTGTAAGTCAGTACAACTGCTGCAAACATCATGTTCCCTTTCATGTGACAAAGCCAACATTATGCACACATGACATATAGGCAAATAGACTGAACCTAGCCCTGGACTTTTCAAGTCTTTTCCCAATCAATTATTATTTTCCTCTATGAGTAGTTGTATATTATCCCCAATGTGATTAATTAACATAAGAGGCAGAGTCTGATGTGGTTTCGATATTTTCAATGCTGACATGGTCTAAATATCTCTTTCAGCCAATGTTCACAGTGCAAATGAAAATCCATGCAGTAGAGTGTATTCTGAAGGACTCGTATCGAGTAGACGGAAGATACATTTTTGGCCAACGAAAGACATATTGATTGAAACATAAATATAGTACTTCCTCCCAAAACTGTGCAAAATTTGGCAGATGACATTTGTTTTTTTTATTAGCCAATTCAGTTCACAGAAAGCTGAATGCTGATTCCATGACCACCCGGTGATTGCTGACCTCTGGTCCGCAAAGGTCGAATCAACCAATCATAATTTCCAGCCATTAACCTGCCTGTGGCATGGTCTCCATGGCTACAGTTCCCTCACAGGAAAGGCGTTGCAGCGTATCCTCTGGTTTATTAGATCTCAGATAACAGAGCTGACTTCAGCAGCCCCCTGGGAAAACAGCACAGGCAAACGTGGTGTGCATTTCAGTTCTTGTCTTTTAGTCTGTCTCTCCATCCCTCCATTCTCTTTTTTAAGATGAGAAGCTTATGGGATCATGTGTGGATTCAGTGAGGAGGCAGGAGACAGACCTTTTGACAGACATTTAGATTTGACCAATTTTCTTTGACAGATATAATTTGACGTTCCATTTTGCAACATTACTGTCTGAAAGATGATGGCGCAATGGGCCACCATTCACTCAGAATATAGAGCAGAATACAATCTCATCATGCTTTGTCATTCAATAAGTCTGTCTCATTTGTGCAAATGATTCTCAGGGAATCTGAATCTTACTGGGTTTCTTTCTAATGGCTTGGGTCATTACATTGTGTAATGCAAAATCGAGGAACTTACTGCCAATATGCTAATTTATGTAATCTTTCGTAAATATAACAAATATTGCTCCTTGATGTATCATAATTAGGCACTAATGTGAAACAGCCTGATGGTGCTATCAACAGTAACCGAAGCAGATGCCTCCTCCCACATTTAGCACATTTGCCACCTTGTTGTGACACACTGTCACATACATGCCACCCTCCCCCACGCTAGTAGCAACACATCTGACGGATGTCTGATGTCATTATACACACACACACACACACACACAAAGTCCTAAAAACCCAGTTTGAGAGAAGTTTCTGTTTCTTAGATTGTTTCATTAGATAAAACTGTTTTTAACTCCCTCCTGGTGTGATAGGACAAGGAGGGTCAAGAAAGTGTGGGTGATCTACTGGCGGTGAGCCAGAAGAAGACCTGGCACTTGTCTTTGTGTGTGTAAATGTATACACAGGTGTTTTCATGCCCACATATGTGTTTCATTGTAAGCTTTCAGTGTAATATACTGCTTACACAAAGTCAGTGAGGTCTTTGCCAGTATTGACTTGAATGAATGTGTTGACACAGTCCTCCACAGTGTTGAGGTGAGCATCAATGTGACCTGTCCCAGGAGATTGGTGTTAATGGCCGTTTAGGTGTTCCTCCAGTCATTATGTATTAAGTTAGTCTTCACATTAGACCCTGCCAATCTGCAACCAATCACATTCCCTTAACAAGAAAATCAACAGATCCCTTTATAATTGGGCCTGAGCAAAGCAATTTAGCTATGCACTTGGGAATGGAATTTCATTTGGTTTTGTCAAACATATGGCTGTGCTTGATTTTTTTTAGTCCAAAAACAAATTGAAATTGTTTTTAAAGCTCTCACACAGACATGTTACGCTAAACTGGCTGTCTGCTACTTGTTTACTCGATACAAATAAATTCAATTAAGGTAACTGTAGAAGATTACATATCTGGGCACATTAGAATAATAGTGTAAGTTTGCCAAATATTCATCCAGTTGAGGAGCCTCCCTTTCAGATAAATAAAGAGAGATTAGTCAGATTGTTTTTTGTTTTATTCGTTCAAAATAATCAGTGTAGTAACTGCAGCCTTCTCTGCACTGTTTCATACTCACCCTTAAACTGGTCTGGTCTGTTCAGGACATAAACACAGTTTTCAACCAAGATGACCTTGTAGATGTTGGCTAGGATAAGAAGAGACTGACTGTTTGACTGTGGTGATGTTGGCTGCTGGTTATCCCAGACACTGACCTTGAAGTCTACACAATAGGTGTCTCTGTGACTTACTCTCAGCTGAAGGGTGCAGAACCTACATGGCAAAGTCACATAGAGATATTACACAATGTGCTGTTCCACAACCTTATTCTGCGTCAGAGCTTCCAGTGACAGGCATCACCACCTCAGTAGGAGAGGGATTCAAAGTGATGGAGGGATGTCTAGTATACTGACAGGCAGTAAGGAGCAAAGAAGGAAAAATGAACTTTTGTTCCTCAGCTCTTTCTTTGTGCTGGCATTTCACTCTCCCCATCCTCCATCCGTATCCATCCTTATTCCCCACTCCCTTGCACCAACCCAGGGAACAAAGGCTGCACTTCTTTTGTTAGCTGCAGGCTCTATCTTACTATTTGATTGTCTCCGTGCTGAATGGGAGTGTTTGGTGGTGGTGCTGCGTAGCCTGTCTGTCTGTTTCTGTCCGTCCATCGAAATATCTCAGTGCTTCTAGGCAGACGTCTGTAGTCTGTGAAGGTAAAGGTGTGGTTTGCTTCAGGTAAAATGGTACTGTAGCTATACTCCTCACATTAGGCTGGATTAAGGATAGGGGGGTGGGGGGGTGTGGATGATGGGTAGCAGGCATGACATGAGAGGATAATGAAGGTAGGGATGAGTTATGAGATGATGGGGGAAAAGGGGTTGAAAATACAGAGAATGGTAGAATGTCATTATCAAGCACCATCTTTCTCTTCAGTTCCAGTATGTTCTCCTGTCTTTCTCTATACAGTAAATGGTTGCTGGGTAGATTTGATATGCGGATTGGAGTTGTGGTATGGTTAGTCTGTTTCCCAGGGGGTTTATGAAGGGTGAGGGGTGAAGGGGGAGGGGTGCCCTCCCTTGTTTGTCTGCTTTCTAGCAACAAACTCTTTATTTTTTCTTTTCTCTTTGTCCCTGTCTTACCTCATGGAAACGCTGTTCGGATTTCATCTTGAAAGAAGAAATTACTTCAACTGAAAATCATGTACTTTTCTCATTTAAATATTGGAGTATGTAAAACAATATATGTCACCTGGTTACATCCATATATGTTTAATGTCTGTAATTTAATTGCTGTACTTTTGTATGTGTGTGTGTTTTGTGGTTTCTTAGAGCGGTCTGCTTCAGCTGTTAAAGCTCTGGATCAGCAGGTGAGTGTGATCATTTAGCTCAATTTCCTTGGGTGGCTAATATCAATAGAGTGTGATGGAGAGTTAAAGAGCGTGAAGAAAGAGAGTGGTAGGCCATCAGCCACCATAAATCACACTGATTCTAAAGAGAACGGGATGGAAAGAGAGGGAGAGAGAGAGAGAGAAAGAGAGAGGGAACCCAAGATATATATATTTAGATATAATATAGAGAGGAAGGAAAGAGAGGAGTAGCAGTGTCAAACGACAGAGACTTTATGATAAACTTACTTTTAAACAAAGACAGGATGACCCATCCAATAACAGTCACACCTGTTATCTATAATGATATCCACACTTTGTCTGAATTAGGTTAGACTTAATCTACCTCCTAATCTCATAGCATAAATACGTTGATATTTGTATTTATTATTTCAATCTTGCTGTGAGTTGTGTGAGCGATGACTCACTCTGTAGCATACTCCTCCACATACAGTTCTACAGTCGAGGGCCTAATTGTGGCTATATGGAGTGGAGTGCAGTGATTGGAATGCAAGTGGGGCTTGGAAAAAAAATGCATAGTTAAGATAAATCAATAGGACTTGGTCTTCAAAGACAGAGACTCTACTGACGCCAGTGTAAAAACTCCTTGGAGCTTGGCTTAATTTGCATAAACATTGTATATTAGTTTCCACAAAGAGCCAACAAGGGGGCAGGTTCCTCCACCAGGGCACACATGCTGCATTTTGATGCTCTTTGATGCACTTCACTAGTCAACTATCGCTAGCTGCTTTAAAGTAGTTAAAAAGGTCTAGATATAATTACAGCACATGTGATCAAACTTTGCCCTGGAACAGTGTGTTGTTGGCACTCCAGGAGGCCACTGTTTCTACATCCTTTACATGGCTGTTCTTGTTAGTTGAAAATGCTGCCCTACTTTTCAGCAGCCCACTGGTGGGTCTGATGAGGTTACTGATGAACACAGATGCTGCACCACGCCTGCAAACATCCCCCTAACAGAACACCACATGCCCTCCTTCCCACTCTGCCCTCTGGCTTCCTCTCCGCTAGTACAGAAGTTTTGATCACTCAGCAAAACAAGGGGAACATACATTTTAAATATTTACCAACGTCTCTGCTCTGGAAATGACCTTCGCTCTGAGACGGGCAGGAAGGGGGCTGGAGGTGTCACATCACACACAACTTGTGACAAATAATATTTTGAGAGAAACCTAAACATGATATGAAAGTGAGGGTTATAAAAAAAGCATTGACCTAAATATATGGAAAATTGGTCATAAAAAAGAATAATATTATAAAGATATTGTGTCCATAATCATACTGAAAGTGTAGACGTTGTTAGGTGAAGAGTCATGGGCTGCTTGTGCTGATCCAGCAGACCAGCAGACCTGAGTTTATGATAATCCATGCTTGTAGCTTCACCAGCTATTTACTTACAGTCTCCCAATTCCTGATGGCAGATTGAACAAGGACTGCATGCAGCTGCACCATGAACACTACCACTAACCTTGGCTCGGTCCTTTCAAGCCACCAGGAGCAAAGCTCAGCAGAACGTAAGGACACCCAGTGACACAGCACAAGGGAGGAAGAGAGATAAGAGTAAAGAGAGGCAAAAAAGAGACACTACAGGAGACAGAGTTTGGTGGAATGAAAGACCAGATGGTGCTGTGAGGAAGAGTCAGAGGAATAAATATATAATAAAATGTTTTTCCAAGTATTAAATTAAACCATTGTGGTTGGCATAATAAGTCTAGTAAGGTTCATAATAGGGTTCTAATGGATTACTGTGCTAGACCTTCCACAAGGAACCACCCAGAGCTATGAGGGAACACCAGAGAGATTTCCATCTCAGTTCGTTTGACCTAGTGCCAACAATAATGTAGTCATGGATTCCCCTGTCAGTGCTCTGTAAAAATTGTCACATTATACAGTACTCCTACTCACAAACCTGAACGCAGCACACACGCACGCACGCGCACACACACACACACACACCCACACAGGGAGCAGAAGTCGCCCAACCACTCCCTGCTGTTCAGATCATGTAGATGAGGCTGTGTGCAGGGTGGATCTGATTCCCTGAGGAGGGTAGCGGTTCCATTTGCTATTTAAATGGGTCAAACTGTGGTGATTTATTCATACTCTGGATCCTTAGTGCCACTCAGCCTGGCAAGCTGACTCTGAACCCTCTATCCCCCACCACACTACTCCACACCACACCACACCACCCCATCTCACACCCACACCCCTTTTCTCCCCTCCCCCATCTTGCTTCACTCTGCTATACCAGCAATGTGCTTTGTGGCTGGCACATTGTAGTATGTGTAGAATGATGTATCACATTCTAAAATAGCATGTGAGGGATGACTGCAAAGTTTCAGCACCAAGGACAGAGCTAAGGATGAGCCCCATCTGTATGCACACTATAGACATGAGTGTGGTGACCTACATTACATTATAGTTCTCAAACTGCACCCCACCCACAGTCAGGCACACTTAAAACACACATGGGAATGTATCTTTCCAAAGAAAAACTGAAAACCAACATGTCCAACAAACATATATCTGCAATCTAACGGAGACTGGCACTCCTATTAACAGCAATGCTGCATATCTAGGGTAAGCCACGCATCACTTCCTCTATCTTTCACTTTTTCTCTTTAATTTTTCTCTTTTCTTTTCTCAGTTTTTTTCCTACTATCTATTTGCGTTCTTTCTCTCTGTCTCTCTTTCTCAAAACCAAAAACCTATGATGTTACAATAGCTATTCAGAGTTCTGACCCCATGACAGATGCAGGCTGGATGAAGTGATCCAGCTGACTTGTCTATATCCAAGCTCCATACCAGAAGATCTGGCTCACTGTTAGACGGGTGTTGAAAACCCAGAGATGATGGAAAGGACAGAAAGACAACAAGGACTCATCTTTCATCAGTATTCCACTGTCCTCAGATGTTTTCCAGGGGTCCAGGGATCTTGCTACAAGCACCAGGACGACAGACACCAAGACACAAACAACATCAGAGTCACTACAGCCCTTAAAGTCAAAACTACCAACCAAATGCTCTACAGTAATTCCATAAATTAGTAAGCCATTGATCTTGAATATTTATGTGCTCCACCACTAACGTAGGAAAGCTTTTACATTTCAGTCCGTTCCTAACCTCATCTACTTGTGCTAAATGATTACCCTATTCCTCTGCTTGACTGATGCAGTACACCCGTAGACCTATTTGTTTCTGGTGCTGGCATGCTTTCAGACAACTCTCTCAGATGTAAGAGTCACTCAGATCCAAAGGCAGCGCGGCACTCGCTCTCCTTTCCCTTTGAAATGCTCTACCTCTCCAGCGCTGTAGATTACAGTCAGTGAACTCACACGCTCCTAGGGCCACCTGCACCAATGAACAAAGGGTGAGAAAGAGGGCTTTGTTTCCTGCCACACTTCAAACACACTCAGCTTGGACACATGCAACCGTACCAGACACACCCGTCACTGAGTGCTGTGCAGAGAATATCTTGAAACTGCACTCCTCTCCCCTCTCTGACAGCAGGAGCTTTGACTTTTTTCTCCCTACTGCATCTTTTTGTCCTCTCTGGGAGAGGGTGCAATGTGTCTGTAACCCACTCCTGAAGGGGGTTTCTTACTTTTTCTAAGAAAAGAAATGAAAGCAGAGAATAGAGAGAAGAAAGAGAGAAGGAGAGGATAAAAGAAGGAGAGAGGTAGAGAGAAGAGAGAGGGTTTGGAAGAGAGAGGGAGAGGAGATAAAAGAGAGGTAGGGAGGTGACAGAGGGAGTAGAGAGTGCTAGGAAGAAGTGAGAGGGACAGGGGAAGAGGGCATAGCTTCATGCAGGCTTACCCAACACATTTGCCTCCGGAAAGAGGCACCACAAAGACCCTCCCCCTGATGCGGCAAACAGCTCGAGATCCTTATCAAGGTCACCAGACAGTCAGCCAGATTGCTTTTTTCACACATATACACTCATAGCTCCATAGTCTCCTTGCTCTGTGGAATAACCTCTCACAGTGATATTTTCCATTGTCCCGTACAGTAAAACACTATTTTTAGGACTGACTAAAGAGCTACTAGTATATGCAGTCTATTTTGTCAAAATCACTCTTAGAACCCTGTGTTTTGATCTCTCGTTACATACATGCAGAAGTGCTGTTGCTTGTCTCATAAGCCTACAATGACAACGTTGCGTGCAACAATTCCTTTCTGCATGTACTGTGGGAAACCCTCAGTAATCAGACTACAGCTACTACACCCCCCTCCGCATGCTCATTTATTTGGTTTCTGACACAGCAGGCCAGATGGTCCCCTGAGCCCAGCCCTCCTCCATATTCATCAAGCCAGGGCGACCCCTGACCTGTAGAGGGCTCCCCTCTGCCCTCTGCCTCTTTATAGTGTCAAAAGATATGGAAGGGTCACCGGGGTGGAGCCTTCCCTTTACACCGACCCCCACCCCAGGTCCCACAGCAATGTGCTTTACCCCTCCAGACTGAAGGCATCTAAAGAGGCAGTGTGAACGCCTGGGTAAGCCCAGACTTGTCATGCCTTCACTGGGGTTCCCAGGCTCTGCTGAGGCCTCTGAGGAAGTGAACATCTGCCCTGACCAGGAAAGTATTCCTGGAAGGAGGGAGGAGGTGAATGCATCGATGTCTCGAGGGATGGATGGGGATTTGAGGGAACAGATAAAGTGACTAGAACACACCAATGGTCATGACAATGATACTGGAAAATGTGACTTGAGTCTTCCTCTCTCCCAAGTTTTGGTGAGAGCGCAAAACTGAGATGTTATTGATGGATATCCTGTATAATTCTTTTTAGTGACTCTACCTAAGCTTGATCATTGTAACGTAATGGATTCTGTACATGACATGTGAGTCATGACATGATAAGAGTAAGTGTGCTTAAGAAACAATGCTTAAAATGAACAAAGAATTGGTAGACTTATTAACACTATCTGAATGATCATCCAGTCCAAATACTACTCACCATCTGTATGCAGACTTGGTCTAGACTTTGGACCATCTGGCTAATTAAACAAAGGAGCTTCACATGAAGACTCCATCTCAGGGTCTCTGAAAGCAAACAAAACACCCACTCGAACCCTACCCCACCCCCCAAAGACTCACAACCACCACAACCCCCAATCAGACAATCCCACCCTACCCAGTGAACACTAACATCCACTGCAACTAACAAAGAAAGGACCACTTAAACTTATAAAACGAGTTAGGGTTAGGTACAGGTTGTTTGTCTGTAGGGCTTGTGCATAACATATTTTGTATTGTGCTGGGAAGATTAGATGGGAAATGTAGATAGATCATAAACAACATGACCAAGGTATGTGTATACGAACAGTTGAAACAATGGGGACAGAATCAGAGACTAAGACAGGACCAGAGCCAATAGCGTGAGTCTCAGCAGGTGTTAAACAGTAAGGTAAGAGGAGTGAAGTGAGAATATTCTAATTAAGGTTGGCAGCTCAATGGTCTAAATGGCCTCAAATGTGTGGGAATGTGTAATTGGTGTCTGGGCTTCAGAGCCATGCTGCTCGATCCACTGGAGGGGTGTGGAAGGGACTGATTAAAGCACAGAGAAGCCAAGGCCTAGAGAGAGGGGAGGGGCTAGTGTTGCTCTGCAGTCATCTCTACTGCCCACATCTCAACTGTTACAAAGGCAGAAGCATCAGCATGGTTGGTTCTTTATTACTGATATTGTCTTGCTTTGTCTTCCACTCCAGTCTTTTACAGGAGCTTCTATTGGAGGGACAGGGGCGGGATAACCCTCCTTATCCATCACTCTAATTGGCTCGACACTGCAGAGAACAAACGCAGGCTCAGATTTATAAGGGATCTAAATGGGGATTCTGGGTGCATAATAGAGACATCCTACTGGCTTAAGACTCAATCAGTTTGGAAGATAGAGGTTATTGGCCAATCAGCTGTGGTTTTTGAATGAGGCTTTGTGACAGTAAATGACAATATTTTCAGTGTGCAATAAAATGGTCCATTATCACCCCCCCACCCCTCCCCAAAGCATCATTCAGCACTATTTCAGCTAACCATGTTTTATGCACTAATTACATGCACTTACCTGCACAACGGCAGCTCATTAGCCATTGCATTTATAATTTACAGTTTGTGTTCAGGTGGAGTTAGGTGGCTGAGCGGTGAGGGAGTCGGACTAGTAATCCGAAGGTTGCCAGTTCGATTCCCGGTCATGCCAACTGACGTTGTGTCCTTGGGCAAGGCACTTCACCCTACTTGCCTCGGGGGAATGTCCCTGTACTTACTGTAAGTCGCTCTGGATAAGAGCGTCTGCTAAATGACTAAATGTAAATGTAAATGTGTTCAGCTGTGGTTGAGCTTACTTAGGGTTTGTAAAGAGGAGGCTGCAGACTCCACCACACCACGCAGAGACACACGTACACACCTGTAGGGGTATAGAATATCTTGCAATACAACCTTGCAATACTGCCTCCATTTATCGTTACCTCAGATCACATGTGTGACTTTGAGATTTAACATGTGTTGCTGTGTGTGACTGACTGTTTTTCCTGATGACGACCTGATGACTCTTGCTGCAGGCTGGTGCAGCTTTCTGCTTTGGTAATCAGTTATTTTCCTATAAACATCATGCTGTTTTGACACTCAGAAGGCTGCCATTTTATGTGCCGTATTTTGTATAAAAAAAAGTGTTAATGTCACTGCGTGTAAGGGAAGGATAATTAGATCACAGTAAGTGCAGGCTTTCTCCAAGTGTGGCTTTGCACCTCTCCTCCCACAAGGACATCTGCCATTACACCTCCCCCGTTGTTTGTGGCCAAGAGAACATCCCTTTTCTGTGGGACTGTGTTACTGTGAAGCATCAGGTCATTTCAAGCACTAAAGCCATTCAGTTTCCTCAGGAAGCAGCTTCCTCCTCTACCTCTGCGTATGTGTTGTGAGTGAGTGAGTGAGTGAGTGTAGACACTGCTGTTTGTGACTGCCTGTCCTCTGGCACTGAGCAGGCTGTGGAGGCAAAGTGCTCATGGGACACAGATAGAAAAGGGCTGTGATCCGTCCCGGGTCGGTTGGTTGGCACTCCTTCTCTGGACTCATTACTGGGAACTGGGAGCCTGGGATAATGGAGGGAAATGAGCAGTTAGGAGGCAGTAAACGACCCCTTGACAGCAGAAACAGGAAACGCTGCATTAGTCCAGTAATGAAGCAGGTACAGAGTAGCAGAGAGGCCTCTCTGAGGCTGCCAGCAGCCCACAGGAAGTACGCCATCTGAGCGGGAACACTTCTTATGACCGGTTCTGGTTCTTATAATAGAGAAACACAGCAGTGCTGTGCAGATCAAGGCAGGCTTTTCCAAGGAGAATGACTCCAGTGTATTCATAAAAATGTACTCAGTTATTTGCAGGTGACTGATGAAAACAACTTTCAAAATTAAATGAATCATCCAGGGACATAAAAAGACCATAACAAGTTTGAATAAACACATAATGGTAATTGGCAGAGTATTCTATTTGTGGGTGGTTTAATCCCCTTGGAAACATGGATCATGGTTTTATGCTTTTTGTTTGTTTTTTGATGCACTTTCTGACCTGAGTTGACCTTTGACCTCAGCCTAACTGTTTCATCAATACCTCTGTCATGTGATCCACATGCCCCATTAAAGATGGGAGGTTTGTTTTAATCAGCTTAATGACACGGAGCTCTTTAGACGTTGTTGGTTGTGTGATTCATCATCTCGATACACAATGATATCATCAGTCTGGTACCACTCATGTATTTAACAGAGGGATTTGCCTTCAACACAACGTACATGTTCACTGTGCAACAATAAGCACACATTTATCATGACACACAAACACTCACACTTATCATTTATCTTTCAAACAGCCTTTTATAGTTTTTTGTGTATTCAGATATTCTCAGATTTTCTTTCTGTTTGTCTCACCTGGATACGAACACAGACACATGCACACAAACACACACACACACACACATGGACAAACACGCACACACTTTCTTTCATTCACACATATACTCTGCTTGATGAAGGACCTGTCCGTCATTCCACAGCTGTATTCTGATTGATTAGTTCCACTCAGTGGCCCCACACCATCACTCAGAAGGAGGAGAGACCGCCCGCATCAATATTCATCATCCTCATCTATATTCACCACTTATTCATATTCATCAGTGGTTACACAGCATATATTAGAAATCTCTGTGTGTATGTCCATATATCATAATTTGATGCGCAGATTATGGAACTCAGGAAGTACATCTAAGTCCGCCCACAGCTTAAGTATTCTCAACTTCTTTTGACCCTTAATGTCAAGCATTTTTACTTTACTAGACACTTCACTGAATAGAACTTGTTGATTACTGTAAGAACAAGGAACATTGTCTATGAAAGACAATGATCCCGTGTGACAATAAGTGTGAGCTAATGCTCTTGTGACTTGAAAGTTCACCATGTTCTTCATGCCAAGAACTATCCTGATGGACCCTGTAAAAGAATGTGCTGGATAAAAATCTGTCCAGATAGCCATGGCACCAATGAATCATCTAAGAAGATCGGTCCTCAATTGTATGACATCTAGTCTCATTTGTAACCCAACAGAGTTTCAGACCTCTGCTTTATATTGGCTATTGATTAGCCTGCTGCAGAGACAAATGTCGTCTCCTCAACATTAGATTAAGCCTGATGAAATAGTTTAGTAATGATTGTGAATAGGTCCCAAATTGCCCATGTCTGCATGTTCTGTGGCCTGGGTTGAGTCCTTCGCACCACAATAAGATTACTCCTAATTATTCCTAGATGTAGGCAACTTTCTGTGCCAACAGCAAGACCCATGAACTTTTTTATTCAAATTACATTTTATATTTTTTAAATAATTGACATCTGATACAGGATTCCTATTTGCTCAATTTCTATTTGCTATAGAATTTCTTCTATTCTTCTTGGTTTGTTGGAGTTTGTGCAGTTTGGTAAAGACTGATATCTCAATGAAGTCAATGAAGAACGTACAGTAAGAGACAACTTTTACTTACAAAGAGTCTTTGTTAAAAGACAAAAAAGAGCAGTCAGTATTGGATGAACCCTTCCACATTCCCAAAAGAGGATGTTACAGCACACATCAACTACCATCTCTTTCAGCAATGATCAAGAATATTTGAACTGTTATCATAAACACCATACATAACAGTCATTTTATGCTATTGTCATTGTATTACTGTAATCCTCCACAGCTCACAGCACCGGTTCCAGAGACAGTGTGAGGGTTAGTCTCGGCAATCCACAGAGGTCTTTCAGACAAGGCAGGATCTCTCTCTCTCTCTCTCTCTCTCTCTCTCTCTCTCTCTCTCTCTCTCTCTCTCTCTCTCTCTCTCTCTCTCTCTCTCTCTCTCTCTCTCTCTCTCTCTCTCTGTCTCTCTCTCTCTCTCTCTCTCTCTGTCTCTCTCTCTCTCTCTCTCTTTCTCTCTCTCTCTCTCTCTCTCTCTCTCTCTCTCTCTCTCTCTCTCTCTCTCTCTCTCTCTCTCTGTCTCTCTCTCTCTCACACACTCTTCATTATCAGCTCCATAGACTCGCTCACTCAGCTTTCTTTCTTTTTTCCTCTCATCACAGTAATAATGCCACTGCCGTGTGGAAAGACAGACCTGGATTCTATGAACCCAATTACTGTAGTTGCACTTTTCATAAAACATAGACTCTGTGTGTGGTAGTGTGTGGGGGGGTGTTTGTGTCTGTGCTTGTGTGTATCCCTCTGCTGTTCTACAATGTGAGTTATGAACCACATTCTCTCCTTGCAGCGTTCCCTTCTCTCCCCAATCAGCCCGTAATTGGCTGTTCCCTGCTGTGCAGGGGACATAGAGAGACAGAGGAGAGAGAGAGAGAAAGAGAGAGAGAGAAAGAGAGAGAAAGAGAGAGAGAGAGAGAGAGAGAGAGAGAGAGAGAGGGGGGGAGAGAGAGAGAGATGGAGTACAGGTTCAATCCTGCTCTAAGTCAAGTACAAACTGTGTGTAGGTCTTTCATCACTTGTTACCAGATACATGTCTGCTGCAAAGAAATGTTGTGTGTTTGTTCCCATATTGTGAAGGATTCTACTGCTAATTATTTCCTCCCCAGTGAGTTTTGTTTTGTCTCATGAACATGAAACACAGCATCATTCTGAATACAAGGATGGTTATCAACAGTACATATTAGTTTTCATTCATCACTTTTCAGGTGTGTGTGTTTGCATGTGTGTGAATGTACGTCAAGGGGTGGTGTTGGCTGAAACTGCCTGATGAGAAGGTCGGCTCTCAGGGCCAATGGACAACGGACAACTCCCTCACCAGGGATGTAGTCAGTGTTGCATAATAACATCAATCGGGATGGGAAAGAGAGTTTCTGGGTGTAACCATGGCCTTTAAATCAGGACAAATTAGACGGCAATTATTCTCTCCTAGACATGAACATCGCGACCCTGACAGCAAATTAAGAGCATGCACGTACGCATACACACACACACAAACACAAACACACACACCTTACAGACCCCAGTTCCTCCACAGACTATGGGGTAAGCAGAAGGAAACACCTAGCTGGTAGTTTTCTTCAGTCGTAAGTCATGTAAGTGGACACAGTGATAAATCACTGTGAAACTTCCTGAGACAGTGCTCCCCTGGACCTCTCAGCCTGGAAAAGACCAAGTGTGTCCTTATGTTCAGTTTACTGTGAACACACACACACACAAACACATACAAGATCTTTTTATGGACATGCACAAACACCAATCTCATAAACGTTTGAGAATGTACGCTAAAACATTTTGATGATAGAAATATTTACATTTATATTACAGCACACTTTTCTACACTATTTGCAAGATGTACAGTAGTTTAGGTACAGTACGGGTATATTATTGTCTAACCATGAAGCATATTTGTAATAGATGGGGTGGCTTTTTTTATTATTCACCCATATCATGTGATGGTCACCTAGATCATGAATTGTGTTAAATGTCCTCAAGCCGTTTCCCAAGCAGGTCTAGTAGCAGTGATATAAAACCTGTCACTCTTTAATGGAACACAGAAGGACAAACATGTCAGCTATGTATTGGAGAAACATGCGTCTGACATGCTTTTAGTCAACACTGATGACAAATGCTACCCCCTGTGACAATATATAGGACAGCATGCTGCTTCAACAGAGGAGGCTTTGACATTCACATGGTGTGTGGGTTGGAGAGATGTGTGGCTCTGCAAGTTCACAGGCTGTGAGTACTGCTCGAGGGTGGTTAGGAACCTTGCAATGTTCTGCATCGTTTTCCAAATGAGATGTGTACTGATAAGAAAACAGATATTATGTTGATGGATTTCTTATTTTCCTAGTCCATTCATTTCTGCGTCGCTCAAATATTTATCGAGGTCCACTTCCCACTTAGCAGTATAAAACGTGAGACAACAATCTTATTTCATATCCGTCCTCCTATACTGAAAACAAAACATACGTTGTTCCATTCTGTCCGCTGAGTTAAAGGAAATGTTGTTGCTTGCTCAGCTTGTTGCCTCTCGCATTTCGTTTCTCCTTTACTTGGGAGGAATCTGATTAAAGCACAATCGCCACAATGGCCAGCCCTGTGCCTTCTAATCAAAATATAATGAGAGTTTAACATGTATTATCTCAGAGTGGGATTTAATGAGACTTTAACATGCCTGATCTCAGAATGAATTTTTATAGCAGCTTCCATCCAGAGCCATTCCATAATAATGACCCCATCTCCTTCTTCACCACCAATGTCAGGGGAGACATGCACCAGAATGTGATGCTGCACAGTGGCTGGACTGGGTTCAGCTTATCTGTTGTTATAGTTGTATTTTTTTTACATCTGGGTTCAAACCATTCTGGTGCTGTTGATACAAAATAAATTCATAAATTCATTCTAACTGTCAATCATCAAATCAGCTAAGAACAATTTTGGAGAGTCATGCTATGGTAATTGTTTGGTTATACATTGTTTTTGTTAAGCATATTTCAACCTGTTCCAACAAGCTACTGCATCAACCTTCTAAATAAGGTGTCTCAGGTTTTATGTGCAGGTTTGATTGTGTGACAAGTCAAATACATCTATCAAATCGACGTCTCAAAAGGACAGGAAATAGCCCAGACAAAGCACCAACACAAGCCAACCACTCTTTGTAGTTCTGCCAGCTGAAATACACCTGTTTATTTTCATTCTTTCTGCTCTCCTGTTTGTTTGCTATTGTCAATGGCTTATCTCTCCCTCTTTGATTTCTTCCTCAGAGGGACATCTGGCTAGTCTTTAGAGAGGGCACACAGAAACAGCATTATGACAGCTACAGAGACCAGGACTTGATCAGGGCCTGAATGTCAGGACCCAGCCACATATAATATAGCACTGGAGATAGAAGCTATGACTGAAGATTAATAACATGTAACTAAGGTATGACAGTTGGATACATGTGCTGTTAGTGTATCAATGTGGTGAGGCAAATACCTTTGGAATAAAACGCTGCTTGAATGACAAGGAATATGTGTGGTGTTAATAGAAGTGACTAGTCACTGCATTGTCTTGGAAGCCAAAAACATGAATTCCATTCATCCATACTGTATGAAGAGCTGTGATGTTGTTGTCCTGCTGCCCAGACAGAAGAGAGGACAGCAGTTGAAACATTGATAAATAACACTTGTCCCTCTTTTCAATGGTTTTCTTTTAGTACTGTACATCAAGTTAAACTGAGCCAGAATGAGTGACAGAAGAAGCAGGGAGACAAACAGAGAGATGGCTGTGGGGGGGGGGGGGGCATTAGCATTTAAACAGTGTGACCTTTCCTATCACTTGGTTATTGTATCTCTCTCTCTCTCTCTGTTTTAATGAGTCATAATTTGTGTACGTCAGTGATTAGACTTAATGAGGACTCAACAACCTTGGACTGACAAAACTCCTGAGCTGCAACTTTACAAGGAACAGAAGGAGCAGGCCAGGAGTCCCCAGGACAGAGGCTCCCCAAGGCTTTAACCTCTCTGCATAACCCTCCTGTCCCATCCCAGGTTAGCATCTGTAATCATATCTGAGGCTTGAGAGGCCTTTGTTGCAGTATTGAAATGAGGAATTACAGGTTCCACAATTCCACTATAAACCTACCATGCAGATGAGCAGGCAGATATTAAATACACAATAAGGTATAGGCTTGCCTATCAAATTAAATCTATATGTGGTCTTATCCTCATAAATATTCATTTGTCCTTGCTTGAGAACCCAAATCAAAACGCGGAACCTTCATCAAGCCGTGTGTGTTGCTGTGGGATGAAAGTCCCTGAGTGTTGGAGGAGGCTGTGGGAAGGAGGGGCCTGTAAATCCCCAGGTGTCGATTTACAACTTCACATCACCAGTGTGAAGGAAACAGACACACATAAACCATCTCCATTGTAAAGACCCTGATTAAAGTGCTGGAGCTCTCAGCTCATCTTCCACACCTCCATCTCATCACACGAGAACACCTCACTGTCTGATACCATGTGCACCAATATATACGCCAGTATGTACAAGAGGATCTTACACGCTTGATAGAATTGAGAACAACTACTCTTTTGTCATATTAAGACTACTTTAATTAATTACTACTAGATGTCCTGCTGCCCTCTCTTGCCTGGCATTACAAGACTAAGCCCAGTTTGAGCTGGTATAGTTGTGGTATCTGGTATTGAGTTCCTTGGTTTGGCTCAGCCCGGTGGGTCTGGTCCGTAAGCTCTGTCAAAACAAGAGCCCTTCATTCCTCTGGGTGTTTAGACAGGTCACTGACTTCATTTAGCAGCTAAACACGCCTGGCCGCAGTGCTGGACCCTGACTGCTGCCTCTCCATCAGTAATAATGAGCCACTTTAGTAAATGAGCCTTAAGAGCATGTTTTCACAAACACACACAAATACATACTGTATGCACATAGGCCAGGAATGTGTGTGATTTGTGCCTCTGCTTGGTCATGCTCTCAGCAATCAAGACCTCATCACTGCCTGGTGTGTGTGTGTGTATGTGCCACACAAGGTGTGAGGTTCTTATTGATACCAGAGTTTAAATTCTCTTGCCACTGTTAAAAAGGAGGGCACCAGCGCTGGGTAACTCGTTTTATTGCTATCTAAAATGTACTAGTAAAATAGTCATGTTTAAAATACACTGTTAAAATATAAGGAGAAAGTCCAAAACGTTTCTAATGTCTTTAAAGCTAGATCCTTGTGAAAATGGTGACTTCAGGGGTAGCGGAAACGTAGGCGTTGAAGGTGGTCTCTGCCGACCAAACACCGGCCAGTTGCGCTCTCCTTCTCTCGCTCTGGAAGACCTGGCGTATCGATCTCACTGCTGCTGCCGCCGCTGGACAGGCAGTCCCTCCCTCCCTCCCTTTTCTCTGTCCTAATGCGCTTAAAGCTTAAAATATATCAAATGCACCATTATTAAATAATAATCAAACACATGGACAGTCGGAATCAATGTCCCACTTTTGACATATGTGCATGTACATGTGTGTCTGTAAGCATTTCCATCATGTTGGTACTGTGGCCTTCAGAATGTTCCATCACGTTGGTACTGTAAAGGCCTTCAGAATGTTCCATCACGTTGGTACTGTAAAGGCCTTCAGAATGTTCCATCATGTTGGTACTGTAAAGGCCTTCAGAATGTTCCATCATGTTGGTACTGTAAAGGCCTTCAGAATGTTCCATCACGTTGGTACTGTAAAGGCCTTCAGAATGTTCCATCATGTTGGTACTGTAAAGGCCTTCAGAATGTTCCATCACGTTGGTACTGTAAAGGCCTTCAGAATGTTCCATCATGTTGGTACTGTAAAGGCCTTCAGAATGTTCCATCATGTTGGTACTGTAAAGGCCTTCAGAAAGGCAACAATACAAACTAGAGAGGGTACAATTTCTGGGGAAATTGTAGGGTGTGCTTGCTTGCATCTCTTGCAGATGGGTCCGTTTATTAACTGTGACATTTACAACTGATATTTCTGTATATTTTATATAAAAATGCGTACTTATTATTCATGAAGATTGCATAGGTTTAAAAGCATACATTTGTTTCTGCTCATTTACTATTCAAAATACAAAAAGTGAAGTGTAGAATGAAACGGTTGTCTTCTCATGTCCCCTGCAAGAGGCAATAGTGAGAAGCTATAGCAGCCTCAGTTGAAAAGTTGGATCAAACGAAGATATTGGGCAATCCGGTGTAAAAATGGTCTTAAGCTCTATGACTTAAACGTCACCTTAAGTTTTTCCCTTCTAGTGATATTTTCAAGAATTTAGCTTACTCATATTGCATTCATTCATTAAGAACCCCCTTTGAAACAAGCTGAACACCCTTTGAAACAAGCTATTCTAACAACGTTGTCACCGGCAGTATTTCAGATGGAATCGCAATTCAAACAGTACCATCTGCTAACTGAAAATATGCCCCCCAAAACGTAAATGCTTGACATTTATTTAGGGGGAAATGGCTAATTAAAAAGAAGTTTGCTGGATGTGAAACATTATTAAATAGTTATCACCCTGGCCTCTTTGCTTGTGGCGTTTCTGCAGCTGTCTGCCGTTTTAGGTAAAGCCTAGCTATCTCCCAGATGTTAACGAGCTGCTAAACTAATGTCAAAGAGTAAGTTCTTTGCTAATGTTGTGCTACAGGTAGGCTAGTCACGCGTGTATTCGTGACGTTCATGACGTTCCTGACGTTCAAACCTAAACCGTGCAACGGAACGTAAATCCCAGTAGAAGCAATGCAATCGTGACCAGGACGAACATTTTGACACCGACGTTGTCTATGTAGTCCAAATATTGAGGGATCCTTAGGGGGTCGAAAATGATACTAGATAATATATATGGGAGAGAATAAAGGTTGTCCTCTTGCCCAAGGCAGGCATACCCAATGAGTCATCAGGGCTTACAAAATCATGTACACAAACCCTCACTTCTTCCTCATTTGCTGGAGTAAATAACAGAATTTGCTTTCACAGTTAACATGAAGCCTCAAACCATAACACAAACTGTAAAAATATTACCTTCATCGAAACATTCAACTTGACATATCAATCAAGCAATACACCATGGCCCAATAAACAAACAACTATCAATATACCTTAACATAGTTCACCTTCTTTTAAATTGATACATTTCAGAGCAGTTTTTCTTACAGAAGTCCAAACCACAGGGTGTTTCCCCTTTGCAATGTAATGACGATAATATCTCATTGCATGGCAACGTTACTTTGCTTTCAGATTAGCCAGACCTAAAACTCACACTATTACTCAACTATCTAGATGTCTAATCTTCTCAGCATCCTGGTAGTGAGACCCAGACTCCAGACCCAGACTCTAGATCCAGACTCCAGACCCAGACTCCAGACACAGACTCCAGACTCCAGACCCAGACTCCAGACCCAGACTCCAGACTCCAGACCCAGACTCCAGACTCCAGACTCCAGACCCAGACTCCACACCCAGACTCCAGACACAGACTCCAGACTCCAGACCCAGACCCAGACTCCAGACTCCAGACTCCAGACTCCAGACCCAGACTCCAGACTCCAGACTCCAGATGTTATAGTACAAGACATACTATACGTTTTTAATTATTGTAACATGCAAAGTTACACCCACATACACACAAATATGCAAACACCAACAAAGATAACTTTGTCTTATTTAAAGAACAATGCAACTTCTGCAAAAACTAAACTCTGAATCACATTTATTGGCCAACAGAGATGTTGAAATAATCTATTTCCTTTCCTGTCTCTATCAACTCCTACACACATACACACTAACTCAGTCCTGCATTGTTTCGATACATGGATCAACATAAGGATACAGCAACCATGTGGTTACAAACCACAGGGTGTTTCCCCTTTGCAATGTAATGACGATAATATCTCATTGCATGGCAACGTTACTTTGCTTTCAGATTAGCCAGACCTAAAACTCACACTATTACTCAACTATCTAGATGTCTAATCTTCTCAGCATCCTGGTAGTGAGACCCAGACTCCAGACCTTGTCTTATTTAAAGAACAATGCAACTTCTGCAAAAACTAAACTCTGAATCACATTTATTGGCCAACAGAGATGTTGAAATAATCTATTTCCTTTCCTGTCTCTATCAACTACTACACACATACACACTAACTCAGTCCTGCATTGTTTCGATACATGGGTCAACATAAGGATACAGCAACCATGTGGTTTTCTGTGTGTCTCTTCAACCTGATCCTGAATACTGGCAATACAGGTAAGCCTAACAATGTCTTCAGTTTTCTGAAGGCATCACTAGGTGTCAATATCCCCAATGGATTATACAGTACATTTATTTGTAACCATTTATTTCGATAATAATTTTGTGTTTCAACAGCATGTAGATTTCCCGGCTCTCTACAGAGCATTGTTAAATCACCGGGTCAGTCTGCCATCCTGCTCTGCTCCTGTACTGACCCTAACACCAGACCAGCCAACGTTATATGGGAGTTCAGTGCATCAGGCTTTGAAACCTGGGAGCCTGTAACTCAGAGTGATCTCTACAGAAACAGAGTGGAGTTTAATGAAACCACACTCCTCCTCTCACATCTCACTAAGAAGGATCAGGGATATTATAGGTGCAACATGCGAAATGCACAGTTCAGAAACTTTTTCCTACGTGTTCAAGGTAATACACTACATCAGTTTAGTGTTTGAGTTAAAACAAACAGAACTATACTATTTATAACAAGTATTTCATGACATATCGTGACACCTATGGAGTAACTCCATATTAATGCCTATGGTTTTTAAATGGGTAAATGTTCATATAGCTGTGATGGTCAGTTGTCCACATTCTCTTGGCCATGTGGTGTACTGTATGTAAGTCATAACTGACAGTAAAACTACCTTGGAGAATATTGGAAAACTATTAAACTATTACTTTATTTATTTTTTCATAGTGTGCCAATATTAATTTGATCATGTATCATGTTATTCCTTTATACAATGGGTTGTACATTTATCTGTAAAGAAGACATGTATGAAACAATATTTTGTCTGTGGATGGTAAAAAACACAGGTTCTAAGATGAGTGTGAAAACATTGTATGCATCCAAACAATAATGCTTGCAACCAATTGCAGTCTTCAGGTAACCATTTATGTCTATGAATGGGAAACTCTTATTATTGCATGCATCCAAACAATATAATATAATGATTGTTACTGCTTTGTTTTACTTCAGGCTGTACTCTGTCTGGGCAGCAGGAGACCCCTATAGAGATCACTGTGTCTTCAGGTCAGTCTGTCCTCCTGCCCTGCTCCTGTACTGACCTTCAGACCAGACCTGCAAGCTTCATATGGGAGTTCCTTGAACAACACACTTCAGCTTGGGTACCAGTAACTCAGAGTGATCTCTACAGAGGCAGAATGGAGCTGTTTAATGAGACCACACCTGGAAACCTCTCTCTCCTCCTATCACACCTCACTGAGAAGGATCAGGGATATTATAGGTGCGAAATCCCGCATTATCAGTTCCGAGATGTTCACCTCACTGTCCGTGGTAAGAGATGCTGCTAGCATCACTGTTTTGTTTTGTGACTGGAGCATTCTTAATGATCATAGCTTTGTAGTTTTGCTTGAAAATCCTACATTTGAGGCATTCCAGCAAGTACCATGAACAATCATTTTGTGTTTCAACAGCATGCACATTGCCCGGCAATCGACAGAACATTGATAAATCACAGGGTCAGTCTGCCATCCTGCTCTGCTCCTGTACTGACCCTAACACCAGACCAGCCAACGTTATATGGGAGTTCAGTGCATCAGGCTTTGAAACCTGGGTGCCTGTAACTCAGAGTGATCTCTACAGAAACAGAGTGGAGTTTAATGAAACCACACTCCTCCTCTCAAATCTCACTAAGAAGGATCAGGGATATTATAGGTGCAACATGCGAAATGCACAGTTCAGAGACTTTTTCCTACATGTTCAAGGTAATACACTACATCAGTTTAGTGTTTGAGTTAAAACAAACAGAACTATACTATTTATAACAAGTATTTCATGACATATCGTGACACCTATGGAGTAACTCCATATTAATGCCTATGGTTTTTAAATGGGTAAATGTTCATATACAAGCTGTGATGGTCAATTGTCCACATACTCTTGGCCATGTGATATACTGTATGTAAGTCATAACTGACAGTAAAACTACCTTGGAGAATCTTGGAAAACTATTAAACTATTACTTTATTTGTTTTTGACCAGGTCCTCCACCACCTCAGTACATCCCCTTTGCTTTGTTGGCAGTGCTGATCTTCCATTTGATGTTCTTAGGTGTGTTCCTGAAAACAAGGGGCACATCCACCAAGCAACAGGGCAACCAGAATGATCTCTCTAAAGCAATCTATGAAAATTACTCTGAGACTGTAGAAATACAATAAAAGGTTTACAGCATTGGTTACGTGATTTTTGTTCATCTTCTTTTCTTTTGCAAGTTACTTAATTACTTTACTTCCATGTCCATATGCTCTCTAAAACCAGTCCTTCTCACTTCTCTGGATGCAGTCCCAGCTAACAAGGAACGTAACAGAGACATTTGTGACTTTCCCCTCAAGTCTTGCTTGTCTAGGAGATGCTATTCAGGAGTACTAACTTTTGTCAGTTGACACCACAGGTATATAACCATGACTTTGTGGAGACTAAAATCATTTTGAGGTCATGTCCTGGAATTGATGAAACAAAAGTTCTGTACGTCTTCAGTCAATTCTCAAGATTTAAAAACAGCACTGGAACTCAGCATGGTCGATGCAAAGTGTTTTATTGGTTCTCAGGTAACAAAGATTCCCAATAGAACGTGAGCGTGATCCCGGGATCAGACTGAAGTTTTCTCCGGACAATTTAACTTATATAGTCTTCTCCCCATTGTATGTTAATATGGTACGATATTTGTTGGTTTCGTAGACATTAGGTAATCTTACAAAGCGGATCCCTTGTCTCAGGGGATTCAAAACAGGTACTTTCCTACATAGACACTTCTTCCAATTAGGCTCTTTCTGACCTTGAACAGCCAGCTGCATTAGGCTTCTGGGCGTAAGGCCACAAATATGTCTCATAAGTTACAGCTATGCGTCCTGGTCCTTTATGAAAGCATACACATGCTCCTCTCCTCCACTCATCCTTTAATTATTTAAACCTTATTTTTGGGCTTCATGTTTCCTACTATTGTTTAGGAATAACAATAATCAGCAAACAGCTTTGCATATGGTTTCCTATAGTATAACTTGTAATAATATGGTTTCCAATAATATAGCATATACCAAAGAGTGATTACAAATATCTTTAAGTCCATAATCATTAACCATCTTCATAATTACAACAGTATGATGTTTTTTCTACATCAGAATGTAATTGTGTTAGCTGGGGTCTGTCTACTAGTTACACTTGACTAATGTTTTATGACATCTAGAGGCTAAATCTAGAAGCAAATTACAGTATAAACGGTAAAAAACCATAACACCAGTGACACACAAAACATAAGCAGAAAACAGTTATTTAATAAACATAGAAAACTTAACAGGGTGAGCATTCAGAATGGATAAAGAGTGAGAAGGAAAGTTTGAGAAACACACACAGGCATGCTGGTTTAACACAATTGCACACGTTATTTTGTGACCCCACTGAAGTGGTTAAGGCTCAAGAGCTTCCCAGGATCTCTGACACTGCAGTAGTGCGGGCAGACATGCTAATGCCCCTGCCTTGTCCTTCTCCTTGGTATGTGTGGGATTCGCATTCTGTAACTGCTTCACATCATCTAAGATACTTGGCAGTGAGGATTCAGTTATATTTATTTTAGCACCTGTTTGTATAAAATCAAGCAGTAAATGGTAACAATTACAGTGTACATTCAGGCTTCATAGTGATCAGAAGTGTGTGTTTGCCTTCTGCAGTCACTCCTCCATGTCTCTGAAAGCCTGCAGGTGCTGGCTGTAGAGGGAGGAGCTTTCCCTGGCTGTATGAAGCTGCTTCTCACACCACAAGGTCAGAGCCCGGCGCAACATCATCACACGAGCGGCCTGGAAGCGGCCAATCTGCAACCACAAGAACACAGAAACACACACACACAACATTGAAGAAATATGGACTGTACACTTGAGCTTATATGGAAAATGTAATGACCAAATCTGGAAATAGAAAGTCCAGGTTACCTCCTGTTTGGCTACACCAGATATGTTATCGAACTCCTTCTCAACTGTGTTCTTCACCTCCTCCATCTGTACCAGGAACACAAACATTCAATCATGCAGTTGTTCGGGTTCATGTTCAGCAAATCCACTGGCAGCATTATTAAGCAACGGCTCCCATTTTGAGCCCATTTAAGTATTGTGCTGGGCTACTGACACCTGTTGGACATCTGAAGAACTGCAACAGTCCATCTCAGTGTCTTGCTCATGACTTACAGTGGCTTTCTTTACAGGTTTGGCTTTTTCTGCATTCCGGCTGGCTGTCTCCAACTCCACCAGTTTACAGGTCCTCCTGAATAGCATCTCCTAGACAAACACAGACACAAACACACAAACATGTCTGTCTGGGTATAAAACTCTGGTCAACTGAGGAGTGATCAGAATCAGAAAGGGATTTATGACGGTTTAGAAGTGACAGTCTAACCTTCTCAGCCTCCTGGTAGCGAGAATCCAGGTCCAGACCCAGACCCAGGGTGCTCATGTCGTTCTCAGCTACATTGTCCAGGTTTTTCTAACCAAACAAACACTCTGAGTTGAAGATACACACCATGGATATGACTGTAAAGGAAATACTAGAATAATACCCTTTACCTTCATTGAATCAATGACCTCAGACAGTTTAACACATATCCTGTGAGGAGAAATAGACTGTCAGTCAGTACATTTCTAAACTGTTATTATGTACATATAAGATGCAAGTTGTGCCATATACTGTAAACCATTATGGTAATCTGAGATTCTCACTTTGAGAAGGCCAGGGCCACGGAGTCATCCTGATGTTCTACACAAAGATGCAGCGAGGCAGAGAAGTGTCCACAGGCTACAGAGATTTCTGAAGACAGTAGAAGTACAGTATGAATGAAGTACAGTGGAACTGGTCAATTAAGACAACACAGAAATACACAATAAATACAGAAGTAAACTGTCTATGTCACAAACAAATTCATTACACAGTCAAAAAGTCAATAAATAGAACAGATATCATTCTTAGGATCTTGCCTCAAATATGCCACATTGAAACTCCTTAAACAAACCTTTTTCTGTCACTTTCTAATTATGTTCTCTGACTCACATTGCATTATGGGAAGCAAAGATGATCTCTTACTTTGTTCAGTCATCACCACATCAAGGAACTTCTGAAGAAAGACAACAAGATCAGCACAAATTTAAATAAGTGACTTTGTGTGTGTGTGTGTGTGTGTTTGTGTGTGTGTGTTTGTGTGTGTGTGTGTGTGTGAGTGTGAGGGCAGAGTACTTGCCTCCATGGCAGACTTGGAGCAGCCAGTGAGGGTCAGGTTGTTATCACGCTCAGTCTGAAAAAACTCATCCACATCCTGGAAAGAGAGAAACAGATGACATTTACAAATCCCTCCAGTGTGGTGTGAGTGTGGTGCAGAGTATGATGATGTTAGAACTGAGGTACCTTGTGGCTTTCTTTCCTTATTCCCTCCATGGCATGGCTGAGACGGTTGAAGATCCCCTTCCTCACCCTCTGACGGCCTGGAGGCTGGAGCACACAGGCTTACCTTATCAGTGTTTTACGGGTTTTGTCGAGGTGTTTGCTGCTTGTCATTACGTCATGTTTGTGAGAAACAACATTATTTTTTGAAAAGGAGAAATGATGAAATTACAGTTGGTCGATGTGGTTTGAGAACTGAAAAACGCAACAGGGATGTTGAAACAAGATCCATAATTTTCTGTCTCTCTTTATAATTCACTACACTAACTTAGTCCAGCAGTGATTCTCCTGGATCAACACAAGCATACAGCTACTATGTGGTTCTCTGTTTGTCTGGTCAACTTGATCCTGCTAACGGGCAGTGAAGGTAAGTCTAACAACAATTTTGTTTAACATTAGATTTACAATTATGAGACTCAGTGATATGGTTTAGCAAGAATCTTCAATGAGGCAGTCGCTTGCCCTTACAAACCCTTACAAACACTACGCCATTAATAAATGTTGTCATGTGATTATGTTATGTTTTATTTATACAATGGATTATACAGTACATTTATTTGTAACCTTTTATGTCTATAATAATGTTGTGTTTCAACAGCATGCAGATTGCCCGGCACTGTACAGACAATTGTTAAATCAGCGGGTCAGTCTGTCCTCCTGCTCTGCTCCTGTACTGACCCTCACACCAGACCAGCCAGCCTCATATGGGAGTTCAGTGCATCAGGCTATGGACCCTGGGTGCCTGTAACTCAGAGTGATCTCTTCAGAAACAGACTGGAGTTTAATAAAACCAAACTACTCCTCTCACATCTCACTGAGAAGGATCGGGGATTTTATAGGTGCAGAATTCTAAATCAACAGTTCAGAGACTTTTTACTAAGTGTTCAAGGTAATACACAACTTCAGTTTAGTGTTTGAGTTAAAACAAACAGAACTATGCTATTTATAACAAGTATTTCATGATATATTGTGACACCTATGGAGCACCTCCATATTAATGCCTATGGTTTTTAAATGGGTAAATGTTCATATACTAGCTGTGATGGTCAATTGTCCACATACTCTTGGCCATGTGATATTCTGAGATGAGTGTGAAAACATTGTATGCATCCAAACAATATAATATAATGATTGTTACTGTTCTGTTTTACTTCAGGCTGTACTCTGTCTGGGCAGCAGGAGACCCCTATAGAGATCACTGTGTCTTCAGGTCAGTCTGTCCTCCTGCCCTGCTCCTGTACTGACCTTCAGACCAGACCTGCAAGCTTCACATGGAGGTTCAATGAAGAAAACACTTCAGTTTTGGTACCAGTAACTCAGAGTGATCTCTACAGAGGCAGAATGGAGCTGTTTAATGAGACCACACCTGGGAACCTCTCTCTCCTCCTATCACACCTCACTGAGAAGGATCAGGGATATTATAGGTGCGGAATCCTGCATAATCAGTTCCGAGATGTTCGCCTCACTGTTCGTGGTAAGAGACGCTGCTAGCATCACTGTTTTGTTGTGTGACTGGAGCATTCTTAATGATCATAGCTTTGTAGTTTTACTTGACAATCCTACATTTGAGGCATTCCAGCACGTACCATGAACAATAATTTTGTGTTTCAACAGCATGCACATTGCCCAGCACTCAACAGAGCATTGTTAACATACAGCACTATACTATTTAAAACAATAAGTATTCCATGAAATATTGTTCCTATTAGATATTTAGATATATAAATACAATTTTCTTCATTAAAATGTATTCCCATAGGAACTCTTGACACAACTAGTAAACATAAGTACAAGTTAAATACATGTTAGTACATACAGTAATGTACAGGTACTTCTAAAGGAACCCCAGTTGTAACTGAACAAGAGGTACTGTATAGTGTACTGCAAATATAGTTGTTCATTCTCTAGTTCCCGTTAACAAATATAAATTAGGCTCATCACAAATCATAAGGGGACTACTTATATCCCACTAAATTGCAAAAAGAGCTCCTCTTAAACACTAATGCCAAGCTGATGGGTACATCGTTTGATATAGTATACCACTCTCTCCAAGAGAAATGCAAAGAACTGATTAATTCATAAATATGTCACAGTCATAGTAAAAATGTCAGTGTCTGTTTGAGCTCTCATATTCAAGTTGTCATCTGTTTGATCCTCTTTAACAGGTGAAAACACAGGAGGCACATCCAAATATACTCCACCTCCATCAAATCTCATCTTTGTGGGCCTTCCTCTAATACTTATTATCACTGGAGTGGCTGTGTGTTTGTACATGAAAAACAAAGGTGTTTACCAAACTTAAGAAATTATATATTGCACATCCATAAGTCCACTAGGATGCCCTGTTTAAAACCGCAGTAATTACTATGTATGCAGCTTCTTGTTGAATTGAATTGTGAATCTCAGGTAGAAAGAAAACAGTGGATGAAGATGGTGTGAGCAAAACAGGAGGAGGAGAGAGAAAAGAGGTAACAAAGCTCCAGAGGATCTGTTGACCCGAGACAGGACCTGATCTCAGAGGCAAAACTATGTTTAAAGAAACAATACATCCTCTATTAGTGATTGTGATTATTGTGTGTGCTGTTCCATCATGTCTGTTTAGGATAATCAATCTGTCAATGACACAACCGCTCACAATGACTCAGATACTAGGATGGCTGCACCCCTCACTGAAAAAGTAAGATAACAATTAAATTAGTTTTGTGTTCAAGAGATAGAAATGGCAAATAGGTAAACACTTAGTTCTCTGACTTTAACATGGTATGCAATTTTGTCTCCCTTGAAAGGAGGAAATTTTGACATATTCCACCATCGTCCACATCGAAGGTGGAAAGAGAGCAGCAGGGAGAATGATGGACCAGAAGGGAGACACAGAGTATGCCACTGTCAAGATGGGCAGAACCTCCTAGAACCAGTGGTCCTGTCAGTCTCACAGCCTCTTCTAGGTACAACATTTCTACCCAGCATGCTTGTAGACTGCATTTCTGACAGCATATTTAGCAACAGAAAAACACACCAAAAAAAAACATGTAATATGTATATATTCCTTCTGCTGTCAGACATCAGGTGTCACATGTCAGTTGTTAAGTGTCAATTTTGTATTGTACCTATTTCTTAATTATATTAATGAAAGTTTTCTGAAGGACTTATACTTTCTATTGAGTGTTGTTGGTTACATTGGTTAAACATTATAAATAGACTATACTTAAAACAAAATAAATGTACTTCTAGAACTAATGTTCTATAAATATATGTAATCATTTTACTTTAGTATTGCCAACACTTTCTGTTGCATTCAGTGTTGTTGAGCAAATACAATTACAAAGGCTTTTTAGGCAACAACTCAGTCCCTTCCTTTTTCTTAAAGTATGCTATGCACGTACATGAAGCACCATTGAAACAAAGTGAACTAGTTAGTTATGAGGAGCCTGATAAGTCGTTGCATACGTAGTCACCCACTGTACTCTGCCAGGGGGTTGGAGTGGACTGGTTTAAACTACCTACCTACAAGCCAACCTCACTGTACCTCTGAGCTGGTGAGGAAGACCTCCAGGTTCGGGTTCTTGTTGAGAGTGGTGTGGGCTGCCACCTGCTGGAGGTAGGTCTCTAGTGCCATGCAGTATATCTGCCAATCCTTCCCCATGGCAAGGAAACCTACAGGGTAAAACTGTTATCAGACACTGCCAGAAGTGCTGGCTTGTTTTTACAGAAGAAGTGCTGGCTTGTTCTTACGTTTATGTTCTAACTATAGTAGGTGGGTTTAGGCGTATGCAAATCTCAGATGTTTTTCAGAAATACATACCAAGTTGTTTTAGTACTTTGGCTGGTGCATTCACCTGTGGCTTTGTTGGAAGAGGAGGAAACTGGAAGAAGAAATCACATGTTTCTTTATATGAGACAGTGTCTTATCTGTTATGTTTCACATTAGACTACTGTGTGGAAGATGGGTGGATGGTTTATAGGTTTATGAGTCCAGTTGTTAAGCCAGGAAAGTCCCACTCACAATAACTCCCTGTATTCCAGGGACACCCTCTGGACAGAACAGGCTCTGCTGCAGCCACTCAAAGTCGTCATATGTTCTGTCCACATGGTACTCCCCAGTACCAGACAACTGGAGGGATGGGGTGAGACAGAGAGAGAGACAGAGACAGAGAGGGGGGCGGGAGAGTGAAATAGAGTGAGAAAAGAAGTCTGAGGAGATTATAAATGTTGAGAAGATAAGTAATAATGAGATGCTTTAAAATGTGAGAAGAATACTGTACGTGTGTGCGTGAGTGTGTGTGTACAACATAGATAGCACAGTTGGCACAGCTTTTACATGATCAGTGGGAAAACAGCAGCTGCAGCTTTGGTAAACTCCAGTATATGATCCCTCACTCACCTTCTGAGATATGACAATGAAGATGACCGTGTCCCCATCTCTCACTGCCTCAGTGACCCTGATGCTGTGGGTGCTCACACTCAACCCAGGTGACCTCGCCTCATTAGCCTCTTCCTGAAACAATTAACATCCCTGAATGTTAGGCACCAAACAAGGTCAGTAAGCAGGCTGATCATCGGGTGCGATGTTGTACTCATAAAGCCATCAAGCTGACTTGAGAGGGAGCTGGTTTTGCATTAATGACTAGATTAATGATAGAAACAATATCTACAGAGAAAATGTTGTATGAGTACACATTGGACACTGTATATTGTAGCCACTCAATTCTGTTAAACCTACAGGCATAGGAGGAATCATGATGTGGCTGAGATTGGCATGCAGCCTATCACATGACATTCAGGAGCAGTAGAACTTCGAAGCCTTATCAGTAGTACACTAAATCCCACTTACCATCATTTTCAGAAGGCAGGCTACCGTGATGTGCAGTCCTTTTCCCTGAATGGTAAAACACTTTGTTTGATAAAAGTATAAAAGCAGGGGTATTTTGTCTCCTATAAGCAGTAGAGAATTCACACAATCCCACTGTGCTGATGAGGCACAGGATATCCTTCAGTTCAAAGTGCACACTGGTCCTGTGAGCGAGTGAGGGAAATAGAGCCCAAACTAAAGTGCTGTTGCAGGCAAAAAAGAGGGCAGTGAATTATGTGTTACTCAGTAACTCCACAGCCACACCCACACAGGAATGAGTACAGAACAGTCCAAATCATTCCTCTGAGACAGCCGCAAAGGCATGTACACTTGCAGTGATTTCATACCAAGCAAAAGCAGTGCCACTATTTTTAGTAGTGAATCCACTGACAGCTCACTTCCACTTGAGATAATATGATAATATGAGATAATATGAGACATTGCAATGAACCTTAGATATAGAGTAAAGAATACGCTATCAGCGGTTACATTGGGTGGGGGATGGGGGGTCTATTACTTAGGGTTAGAGTTCTAGACTTCTGTGACCTTTACCGTTGATCTGGCCCTGCTACCAGACCTCCCCCGATCACTAGTGTAGGGATAAATAAAAAATAAAAACATATATATTAATCTTTCTTAAAAAAAAGGGTTATCTACTTGACCACAGCTATCCAAATATGGGACCTTTTGTGCCAAGACACAGACCCACTGCAAAATGTTACTATGGCCGACATTCATCAGCACCTGGGATCGAACACTCCATTTACATTACATTTAGTCATTTAGCAGACGCTCTTATGCAGAGCGACTTACAGTAAGTACAGGGACATTCCCCCAAGGCAAGTAGGGTGAAGTGCCTTGCCCAAGGACACAACGTCAGTTTGGCATGACCAGGAATCGAACTGTCAACCTTCGGATTACTAGCCCAACTCCCTCACCGCTCAGCCAACTGACTCCACCTTCCACATCTCAAGCACTACCACTATTAGCTACCCTAACTGAAAGCTAGCTGGGTACTGGCCAGGATTTACAGAACAGCAAATTTAGGGGGCGTGCATTTCTGGGCAGGGCTATGTTGGGCCTTGCTAGGAATTGCACCCCCTGCTAAATTTGACTAGGAAAGTGCGAGATGCCTGAAACCTACTGTGGTTACTCATAGTAGTCCTCTCAATATACAGTAAGAATCATTTGATGCTAGGATATACAGAACAGAAATTAATTCCCTCAGCCTGTTTCTCCCCTTCCTCCTCCTCCTTCTCACCTTGACAGATATTGCCCCAGTATGATTGCCCCGCCCCCGTCATGTTATTCCCACAATGGTAGTCCTGTTCCTGCACCCATAAGGAGTCCTCTTCCTCATCTTCATTCTGGAACAGGTCCTCCAACTTGAGATGGAAGAAGTTCATCCACTCTTTGGCCTCAGAGTCAGGGTCCTCTTCGACCTCATTCAGGAATGCCTAAATGACCCAAAGGACCGTTTTCAACTGTTCAACAAAGGCCTATTAATACCTAGGAATTCATAATAATCTTGCTTATTCTCTGTGTCCGCCTTTTCAGAGTTCACCTTAAAAGCTTTCTCCAGAACAGCGTCCTGCGGAGAAAAAACACATATTTTTTCTGCCAAGCAGGGAGAACAGTCAAGTCTGAAACTGGAAAAATATTAAGACTTCTAAAAACTGTAGCCTTCATGCGGATCTATATATTGCACACATTGCAGCATACATCCTGATGCAACATGTTAGCACTTGGCATTCCAATGATGAAAGGACAGTTAGCAGTATTATTAATCACTGATAAGCATCAGTAGGTTGAAGCCATTGATTGTAGATACCATACAATGACCAAGATGTGTAAAAATCTCAAACCAAGTCGTAAATAGGCTACTTGTTACTTGTCAACCAGTAGGAGGCAGCATAACAGCAAAACGGAAGAACTAAGGTTTTCCAAACCAGCAATGTGGTTATGAGACACTTATTTTAGACTATATACCAGGGCCTAGATTAATGATAGTAAAATATTACGCTAATCTCACATTCACAAAATATCTAAAATTCCATAATCATCTACGGAAAGTCATAGTTCTCTCTGCGTGAATGGCTAAATAGCTACGTATTGGTAAGTCTTCTTTGGCTAGAAGGGCTAGTCAAGCTTGTCCGATAGCTAGTGCTAGCTAGTGTGAGCTAACTTAGACTTTGAGATAGCCCAGAGAAAAAGCTAGCACTTGGTAAATTCGCTGCAACTGCTTGCATTACTAAACTTGCAGTTTTAGTTTCGTAAACCTCTTTATTTTACTGCAGTGTAATAATGCCACGAGTCTATAATATTTCCAGCACGTAAAACTTCAGGTACAGTATTGGACAGATATTTATTAGCTAGCTAAGATAGCTAGATAATATTGTGGCTAGTTTGTGATAGCATTTGGGATACAATAGTACAGTATTGGCTAACTAGCTAGGATGGAAGATAACATTGCCCCTGTCATCCGAAATTTTGTTTAGTATCAAGAGGACCCAAGCCTTGTAGCTAGCATGCTAGCTAGCTAGTTTACCTTGCTTCTGAACTTGACATAGCTATGCAAAAAAACTGTGCTGACTGCAGTGCTAAATTAGATTGCTGGTTAAATTATTGTTCATGGTTCTGAAACGCTAAATTGAAAGTTTAGTTTAAAAACTTGTTTTGAATTGTTTTGCAGATGCCTCGATAGAAGATTACAGTGGCCCAATGAATCTTTCTTGTAAACCATATATAAAAGATTTTCAGATGCAGTCCTCTCCCACACACACATGAGTGCTGTGTTTCCCTGGCACTGGGCAGAGTGGCATGCCTGACCGGGACAGCTCCTACCTGTCAGGTGGTGGTGGGAACAGCAGCAGTGTGGGGGAGGAAGGGGGGCCAGGTTTGGGGGGCACAGGAGAGGGCAGAGGGGTATCAGCTGGGGGCAGTGGGTCTGGTGGTATGGGTGGAGGAGGTGCTCTAGGGAATGGGAGTTGTGGGGGGAGCGGAGCTGGGGGTCTGGGTTCAGGAGTTCCCCCTGATGGTGTCTGCAGGGACTTTTTGCGAAATGTGTGCAAGAGGGGCAAACGCTGCCGCTTTAGACATCCAGACTTTAATGAGGTGCCAGACTTGGGGGTGCAGAAGAATGAGTTCATCTTCTGCCACGACCACCAAAATAAGGAATGTGTACGCTCCAACTGCCGTTTTGTCCACGGATCAAAGGAGGATGAGGACTACTATAAGAAGACTGGAGAGCTGCCCCTCAGGCTGAGGGGGAAAGTGGCAGCCGGTCTAGGACTGTCCCCCATGGACCTCCCTCATAGCCGAGGAGAGGTCCCCATCTGCAGAGACTTCTTAAAAGGAGAATGCCAGAGGGGCAACAAATGTAAATTCCGTCATGTTAAAAAGGACTTTGAGTATGAGCCCAGTATGGGAGTGGGGGGAGTGATGGGACCAGGGGCCAGTGGCATGGTAAACACAGGTGGTGGGGTTGGTGGAGCAGGGGGAGGTGCCTGTGGGGGTATGTCTGGACTAGTTGGGAGTGTTGGTGGGGGTAACATGATTGGTATGGGTTGTCCTAGCCTGGGGGGTTGCAGAGACCCTGTCATCTCAGGGGTTGGGGGAGTTGGAGCTGTGGGAATGGGAGGATGCTTGTCCATGGGGCCATCGGGACAGCGTAGATATGACAGGGGTCCTTGCTCAGTGTATGACCCACTGTATGAAAGTGGGCTATTTGAGACGGGGCCACTGGAGGTTCCTGTTGACCATACAGCCCTGCAACTGAAGAGGCGCAGGCTCGAGGGGCTGCGCCTGTCAGACGTCAGTGGAGGGGGGCACTACGAGCTGGGGGTTCAGGCCACGCTGCAGCCTCGGCACATGGACTACCGCTTCCTGGAGGAGGAGAATGCTCTGCTGAGGAGGAGAGTGGAGGAACTCAAGAAGCAGGTAATTGTGCTTGAATTTTGCCTGAATCTATACATAACATTCCTGCTAGATCATGTCATTTGAACTTTTTTCATGTTGATGTTGTATTGTTTATGTCTTTCTCAGGTGTCTAACTTAATAGCCACTAATGAAGTTCTGCTGGACCAGAATGCCCAGTTCAGGAGCCAGACTAAGGTGTTGACCCTGTCTTCTGCTTCTGCACCCCCTGACCAGAGCCTGGTGCCCTCTGTTTGTGCAGTGAGCTCCTACAACCACAGTATTGCCCAGACTCACACAACCCTGAGCAGTGCAGGGCTGCAGCCTCGCCCAGTCAACCAACAGGACATGGTAGCTCCTACCGGAGCCCCTACAGCATCTCAAGCCAACTCTGTCCAGCCCACTGCTCCCCCCCCCCACCTCAACCCTGAGATCACCCCCCTCTCTGCTGCCCTGGTCCAGACTATTGCTCAGGGTATGGCACCACCAGTCTCCATGGCACCCGTGACTGTATCCGTGGCACCTGTGGCTGTATCCATGGCACAGCCTCTGGCGGGCATTACTATGAGCCATGCCACCACCCCCATGGTATCCTACCCCATCGCCAGCCAGAGTATGAGGATCACCACCCTGCCTCACTGACCCAAACTCACCCTCTCTGTTCAGACTCGTCGTTGTTTGTCAGAATGAGCTCAAGCTAGTGTTTGAGACTGGGTGTTCTGTGGCACTTAAAGCAGATAACAGACAGACAGAGACTGAAGTGGCTATGGCTGACCTGTGAAGTTGAAGGTTTGTAGTATGCCAAAGGGACCCTTGAAACAGGCACCAAAAACTGTAACAAACTGTTAAATTATGCCACAAGAATATCATGGTAATCCGAAGGTTGCCAGTTCGATTCCCCGTCAAGCCACCTGACGTTGTGTCCTTGGGCAAGGCACTTCACCCTACTTGCCTCGGGGGAATGTCCCTGTACTTACTGTAAGTCGCTTTGGATAAGAGCGTCTGCTAAATGACTAAATGTAAATGTAAATGTAATCATGGAACTGAACGTTTTTAGAATGTGACGCTGACAGAGAATTTACTTTAAAGGTAGTTTATATTTATGTGATTTGCTCTGGTGAAAAGTAACTTTGGTACTTTCATGAGAATAACAACCACTCAAAAAGACCCCTTTTGGTTGTAGCCTATTCCTTTTCAAATCAAAATAATTGTCATCAGATGTCTCAAACAAATGCAAAAAAATTGTACCATCACTGGTTGGTACTGGAGAATTCATAACTACTAACAATTATTAGTAGCTGTCTAACAAAATGTTGGACACCAGGGGAAGAAGAACGGTGACAATGTAGGCAGTACAACATGTTATGCATAAAACTCAACAGGAAAAGGCTTGGGCTCTTGCTATAGGCTGGAATAAGCTATTCTGTAAATACAACGTAAGTACACGTAGAGCTAACTATGTAAACAATTGAGGATTTTGGTTGGTTACCATAATCAGGTTGTGCAGGGACCAACAGACAAATGCATAGTAATGCACGGATTTAGTGGGGTTAACCAGAATGCACACACTGCAAGTTTAAAATAAACCGGGCTGTTAACTTTAGGGGCTATTGTTTTAAGGTGGTTGTCTAAAGATTACAGTCCCAACAGTGGTTGTACCGTTGCGTTGGTTCATAAACTGGAAGGTTTAGGCCTCAGCCTCATCGGTTCCTTTCTCAAAACGACATTCCTTAATTGTGAAGTTTTTTGTATCAGCCTATAGACGTCTTCTATTTCAGTATAATATTCAATAGTAAGTTACTGTAAATACCACATGCGTAATCACTTTTTATTGCTAAACTTGTAATGACAGGCATGCGTCCAGCAAGGATGCGTCTTTCCTCATCACAGGGCGTGTTTTGATTCTGTTAACCACACTGGTTGAACAGCAGCTCAGCGTGCCAGAGAGATTTTTTTGGGGCACAACGCGTAAGGAGTTGATTCTCTGCGGGCGAAGTGACAAAAAGGCCTAAACGGGAACTTTGTAGTAATACATGACTTTACGAATCGTTTACAAACAATTGCTTAAACTAACTTGCACACCACCAAAGATGACACGGATGGACCTTTAAGTCAATAGTGAGGCGTGCGTTATTACTGGCTACTACAACAAGGGCACTACAACTACGCTATACTACATTCACATTCTTACGTTAGTGTAATAGTGCAGCTTATCACCAACCCGGTCGAGTAACATTGACATTGCGAGAAGACGACGACACGATGCAGGGAGGAAAAGATTCGGAGGCTAGCGGCTTGAAGGGCACAGAGTATTTGTCCCAATCTGTTAAGAATGCTCTGGATAGCGAAGAAACGGAAATCCCCAAAGCCAAAGGGATTGATGCTGTGTCTGTTTTGTGGACTTTCGGAAAATGCCTTGGTGCATTACTCCCTGTGTACCTGGCTGGATACTATCGGGTCAGCACCAGTTTGTTAGTTTTCGGGCTGATGGTCTACACTGGATGGAAACATTCACGCGAAGCGAAGGAGTCTCGCTTGCGGTCCGCCATTCAGTCTCTACACGACGAGCAAGAGTATACTTCCATGAAAGTATTTAAAAACAAACGAGATCTACCTGCTTGGGTAAGGATAACACCAAACGGCTGGTCAATGGTTCAGACTCGGAAACATCAGAACCCCGTGACAGCATTGTCATCTTTACCAATATCTTAAATGGCCTACCTAACGTTTTTGAACGTTAGCTAATAATCTGTCCAAAAAAATGAAAGACACAATGTGAACAATATTATCATTGCAGGCTACTCATTGCTACTCAGGACCCATTTAATTAATATCTGTACTGATTTATTGTCTTTTATGTTTTCATGATGGACCTGCCAATAGCCAGGTGAAATATTTAAGTTCAGCTTTTGGTATGTGGACTATCAGCTGCGTATGTCGGTCTCTCACATTCAGCCTTTGACTTGCAATATCAACCCTACTGCATCTAGTCACTTTAGGCACTATATAGGCACTTTTCAGTATCAACTATCAAGTAATTGCGGACTAAAACAGGAGCAGTGAATGTAGAGGTGAATCAGTGATAACAGATCAAGGGGGCAGAAAATGCCTTTCTAGATTACATACCTTATTTGGTATATGGTTTAGAATGATGTCTGTGAACTACCACATTCTAACACTTCCTGATACTCATATATTCCGTTATAGCATTCATGCAGCCTAAACCACATCCCACCAAACCCAAAGTAACAAGAAATTTTGTCGTAATGCAGAATTGTATGCCCTAACCCTAACTTCTATCCAGGTACCATTTGGAACTAATCTAATATGAGGCTTAATTCCTTACAGGTCAATTTCCCAGATGTGGAGAAGGTGGAGTGGCTAAATAAGGTACTGCTTCACCCATGTGCTCTATTGCATTCTCTTCACCAATACAACAAAGGTGTGCCTCCTCTTTAAGAGACAACTTGAATCCATCGCTGTTCCATTAAGCCCACTGTAAACACACCAGCCTATTTTTCTCAGTGACACAGCTGTTGCGTTGATGGACAGTTGGTAGGGTTTGTTAGGCTAGCGTTGGAATTGCTGCAGCAGCAGCCATGTTGCTGGCCTCCCCCGCCACTATGTCTGGACTGGAGCTAGAGCTGCTCTCTCTTACTGCAGCCTACAACAGGCCCTCCGCCACTCTGTCAGCCTTTCCACTAGATGACTCACAGGAAAGGGGAGGGAATAGCCTAAACTTCCAAAACCAATCAAACTGCAACAAATGGTGTCGTCCTGAGCCTTGTCTTGCTGGCCATGCCCTTTAAAGCTAAGAATAAACTCCTTAGCCGAGAGAAAAAAATATATCAAAATGACTGCTGCAATGTGAACATGAGGTCTGTCTGAGGCCCTGTACTGTCTTGAGACAAAGCTGATATTCGAGCTGTGTTCCTTGAGGGGAGATCACCAGACTGCCTGCTCTCCTACAGGCCACATGCTCCACAGGAGCTCCATGCTGCTGGTGACTCACCCCAGATTGACGAGGCAACAGTCACCCAACCACAAATACCCGCTGCAGAGTAGTCTGCTTTCAGATAAACACAATCCCCCACATAAGAACTTGGTAAAGATCTAATGGGTTACTATGGATACCATATTGAGGAAACAGTAGACGGGGAACATAAACATACTGCGGCAGCCTCCAGAGAAGCCATGTTTTCATGATCCACCAGAGAGCAGGGTAGAGCCACATAATGAAGACATTCACAATGAATAGGGTAAGAGATCCATTTCCTGACTATTGTGTTATAACAGTCTGATGTGCGTATTCCTTGGCCCACCCATGCAGGTGTTGCAGCAGGTGTGGCCCTTTGTGGGCCAGTATCTGGAGAAGCTGCTGGTAGAGACCATTGCTCCTTCCATCCGGAACTCCAGCTCCCACCTGCAGACTCTTAGCTTCACCAAGGTGGACTTTGGAGACAAGGTTTGAGGCTACAGATATCAGACGCGCACACGAAAACACACACAATGTGCTGTACATCATAATGCTTTGATGTCAATGCACACGTATTCACGAAAAGGTTTTTGTGTGGGGTTTTTTCTGTTTCTGTGCTGAAGGCCATGAAGGTTGTGGGGGTGAAAGCTCACACAGAGAACGAGAGAGGGCAGGTGCTGTTGGATCTGTACATCAGGTGACCTTTGATGTTCTGTTTGACTTGGCTCTGCACCTCACTGTCTGCCATTCAGTACTGATTAGCTCACTCCTCCAACTCTGGTATAAAGCAATACATTCTCTTTCCCCTTTCCTCCTCTCTTTGTCCTTCCTTTCCCATGAAGCTATGTCGGCGATGTTGAGATCAATGTCGAGGTGAAGAGGTATTTCTGTAAAGCTGGAGTCAAGGGAATACAGGTACGCAGTGTCAGAAAAGAGACCTAGAAGAAAGGCTAAACCAAACCCTGTAAGGAATTAGATGAGTATGCAGTATGTAGTGTTGGTCTTTGATCCATCTCCTCTCCCCTCAGCTGCATGGGATGATGCGGGTGATTCTGGAGCCTCTCATTGGTGACGTCCCTATTGTGGGCGCGGTCACCATGTTCTTTATCCGTAGGCCGGTGGGTCCTGGCTTCTGGCCTCCTTGATCTTCCACTCCTCCTTCCATCCTTAGATCTCTCTACCATCCCACCTCACTCCACAATAGCGTAGTCACCTCAGTCATAGTCTGCTGTGTTTTCTCATCTGTGTTTTGGTCTCATCCTAGAAACTGGATATCAATTGGACTGGACTGACTAATCTGTTGGACATTCCTGGCCTGAAGTGAGCATTGTATTGGATGTAAAACGTATTCTGATGTTACCTACTGTATGTACCGGCCAGTTAAAACCTCCCTCCCTCTTGGTGTTGCAGTGTCATGTCTGACAGTATGATCATGGACGCCATCGCCTCCTTCCTGGTCCTGCCCAATCGCCTCACTGTCCCTCTAGTGGCAGACCTGCATGTGGCCCAACTACGCTCCCCTCTGCCCAGGGTGAGACCCTGCCACACACTCTGCTAACACCGCGGCACACACATCTCAACCTCATGGCTTGACCTTCTTTTCAATTCTCTCCCTTCTAACCACCTAGGGTGTGGTGCGTATCCACCTGGTGGAGGCTGAGGACCTTGCAGCCAAGGACAACTACATGAAGGGGGTGATAGCGGGTATGTCCGACCCCTACGCCCTGCTCAGGGTGGGCCCTCAGACCTTCACCTCCCACCACATAGACAACACCCTCTGCCCCAAATGGGGTGAGATGTACGAGGTGAGACGCTGATAGAACAGCACAGAGGTGTTGTTGTTTTTTATGATGCGTTGTTGCGCTGTTGGTAAGGTGTGTGTTGCGCTGTGGCGTTTGGTACCATGGTCCACATGTGTTTCAGTAGAGGGCGGTGGAGGGTGGTGTTTCCCATCATGGTGCAGTGTCGAGACCATAGCCATGTCAGACTCCACACTCATGTCCCGGTGTGTGTCCATGTGTATCAGGTCATTGTCCATGAGGTGCCGGGTCAGGAGTTGGAAGTGGAGGTGTATGACAAAGACACCGACCAGGATGACTTCCTGGGCAGGTACTTGTCTCAGCCCATGTGTGTCTTTAGATGTCGCATCTCATAATGTCCCTTTTCACGTCTTTTATCCCCATCAGACTCATGGGGGAGAATGCCCCACCGTTATTGGGTTGTGCATTTGAGCACTATAGCATTTCTAAACGGCCACATTTGCCTTTCTGTCCATATGCAAACACACACACACAGGACAAAGGTGGATCTGGGGATAGTGAAGAAGTCAACAGCTGTTGATGAAGTGAGTGATTTGAAATACCTTCAAAGTTAATTACAACAAAATATGCCTTAATATAAGCAAAACCGAAACGTACATGGTTTTCGTAAAGTGTCTTGTGTGGTGGTTTTCTCAGTGGTTCCCTCTAAAAGACACTCGTTCTGGCCGAATCCACCTCAAAATGGAGTGGCTGACCTTGCTGCCCAACACAGACCAACTGGACCAGGTCTGCTTTTTTAATGCTCTCCCACACACACACACACACACACACACACACACACACACACACACACACACACACACACTACAGTTAATGATACACAAGCACAATAAGCATTTCTGTATCCTACAACAGTGGTGAGTGTGTTCAGGATATTGGCAGAGAGCCAAAGTGAAAGAATGTGCTAGAACGTTGGTGCTCCTCCACCCCTCTCTCCCAGGTCCTCCAGAGGAACGAGAGTGTGATTGTGTCCAGTAAGACCGCAGACCCCCCTTCGGCAGCCATCTTGGCCGTCTATCTGGATAAAGCTGAGGCTCTTCCTGTGAGTCATTTCTAGAGCTTTCTCTTTCCTCGGATTCCCAATCCTTTCTCCCAACACAGCCCAAGGCTGATTCCTGTCTCTGGATATAATGAGTCTGAAAATATTTGATCCTCATTCACTCCGTTACATGCTCAGGCATGTTAAGGAAAATGTTGACCTATTCATTTTAACAGACACTTTTTCACTTAGCAGATGCTTGTTTTCCTTTTGTGTGTGCGTGTGTGCGTGTTACAGATGAAGAAAGGTAGTAAGGAACCGAGTCCCATGGTGCAGCTGTCCGTGCAGGACATCACAAGAGAAAGCAGGGTACTGTCAACAAGAATCTTCTTAAACAGAACCCCTTCAGCATGTACAATATTGTGTCTCCTACGTGGAAGAAGTGAACTCCCTCCTCCTCCTCCCTCTCTCTGCCTTCACTCAGACGTGTTACACAACCATCAACCCAGAGTGGGAGGACGCCTTCACCTTCTTTATCCAGGATCCACGTCAACAGGACATAGATATCCAGGTGAACTTGACTGAATATCCCAGTTGGGAATGGATCACTTTACTGTCTTAATCTTTCTGTCCAGAAACAGCAGTTGTTATATGACTTTGTATTATTCTAAATACACTGTCATCCCCTGTTCTCCTCCAGGTGAAGGACAACGACCGTGTGCAGACCCTAGGCAGTCTGACTATCCCTCTCTCTAGACTGCTGTCCAGCCCCACCCTTTCTCTGGACCAGTGGTTCCAGCTGAACAACTCGGGGCCTGCCAGCCGAATTTACATCAACATCGTACTCAGGGTAAAATATATCAGTGTATCTCCAATAATTGTTCTGTTTATGTCTTTGTGTGATGGTGACATATTTGCTCTCTCTCTCTCAGGTGCTGTGGCTGGATGAGCTGAAGGTCTCCACATCCCTCCTCTCTACAGAGGCAGCTCTCCTGGCAGCTGGCCGTTCCAAGCCTCGGCCCCAGCACACCACCCCTGACCCCAGCTTTGCCACGGAGGTAATTGTCACAGTACACGATTAAGGACACATAGTAGATATACAGAACATGACCAACAGGATGAAATGCAAAGACTACTATATCAAGTTGTATAGTAACATACCTAGGTATACAAGTTGTACTATACATAGTATAACATACCTTTTTTCTTTAAGGGGGTTTTGAGAATCCATCTTCTGGAAGGTCAAAACCTGGTGCCCAAGGACAACCTGATGGGGGGAATGGTGAAGGGCAAGAGTGACCCCTACGTGGTGATCAACATCGGTGGGGAGACCTTCAGGAGTCAGGTCATCAAGGGGAACCTGAACCCCACCTGGAATGAGATGTATGAGGTATGGCAGGGCACTGGGAGAGGACTGGAGAAGACATCTGATAGGTTTCATAGATTAGGTAAAGGATGTCATTGCTCAACTAATTGGCTGGATTTAATAATGTTATATTTATAGTCTAAATAGGCTGTACTCAGCAGGACAATTGTATTACTGTGGGGACAAAGCAATGTACTGTATCCCAGAATCTGTTTAGACTCTAAGCTTGTTGGAGATGACCTTTAAAGCTGAGCGCTTGTCTTGTGTTTAAGGTGGTTCTGACACAACTTCCTGGTCAGGAGTTGCAGTTGGAGCTGTTTGACAAAGACATGGACATGAAGGATGACTTCATGGGCAGGTAATACCTTCTACTGTTGCAGGTCCAGTATGCTGTTGCTAGATTAGGCCTGTAGTTTCTGTGCTCCTGCTTCTTGTTTGCTCTGTAATCTCAAACAGCTCCATCTGTTGATACAGGTTAAAGGTCAGTCTGAAGGATATAATCAGCTCACAGTACACAGACCAGGTGAGTTCCTCATGTAGGCGTCAATATCAAGGGTCAGCTTGTGTAAGTGCAAACCATGCTTGACTACTGTATTATTGTGTTCCAGTGGTACACTCTGAATGATGTGAAGTCTGGTTGTGTTCACCTGGTACTGGAGTGGGTACCAACAGTATCAGAACCAAGCAGACTGGACCAGGTGAGGATCATCTCAAAGCTGATTGATGTACTAGTTAACAGTGATACAGACTCACTCACTGGTTTGTTTTTGTGTGTGTATGTGTGGTCAGGTGATGCAGTTCCACTCCAAGCAGTCCTTCCAGAACAAAGCTGTTCCCTCTGTGGCCCTGCTGTTTGTGTATGTGGATAGTGCAAACGGTCTGCCAGTGAGTCAACTTCCTCTTTGTGGGACTATTTCCTTGTCTGTGGACTCAGATGGCTGAGTGGTTAGGGTATCGGGCTATTAATCAGAAGGTCCTTGGGAAAGGCACTTCACCCTACTTGCCTCGGGGGGAATGATCCTGTACTGTAAGTCGCTCTGGATAAGAGCGTCTGCTAAATGACTAAATGTAATGTAAATGTCTGTGGTGATGCTTTGGTATACTTCCTAATGGGCAGGCTATTTTGCCACCTAGTGGTTGTGTTGATACAGGGCGTGGTTATTTATTTTTTCTATAGTTGAAGAAGAGTGGGAAGGAGCCAAAGGTGGGTGCTGAGCTCATTCTTGGACACACCTCCCACAAAACGACGGTGAGATACTCAACTTCTATCCACCATAGTTCAGTTTCCAGTCTGGAGCTATAGCACGTTACAATGTAAAGGAGGTGTCTTCATCTGCATTTGACCAGTCATGTCTCCCTGAAGGTGTGTGATCGCTCTACATCGCCTCAGTGGGACGAGGCTTTCTACTTCCTGGTGCGTGATCCCAGAGAGCAGGTCCTGATCGTGAAGGTGAGCTCTTTCAACAGGTCTTCATAATCACCTTATCAACGCTGTATGAACAGTAGAAGTGTTGTGATAGGGGACAGTTCAGGGATTCATTATTTAGTCTCTTCTTCTAGTTGTCTCACAGTTGGAGTCTGCCTATTGGGTCCCTGGTGGTCCCAGTCAGAGAGCTGCTGTCAGAACCTCAACTGGTCCTGGACCAGTGGCTCAGTCTGGATGGAGCCTCACCTGACAGTCAGATCCTGCTGAGGGCCCAGCTCAAGGTGACGAGTCAAATTTCCACACACACAAACAGACCTCCATTAGAGCTTGTATACAGTTTTAAATGTAAAAGTTTGAAAACTTAAGGGGAAAATAAGTTGGTGGAAGTATGCTCAGCAAGAAGGAAGTACTTTGAAGAGAGTATTGATTCCAGATAGTGTATAATTAGATATTTTGAAATGTGGCACTTTGAAGGCTATGAAGTTCCCTGATGATAATGCTATTGATTGTAATGAAACTCCTCCAGGTGCTGAGCCCTAAGATGTGCCAGAGAGGAGCGGACCAGGCAGAGCCCTCCATGGCTCTCTCTAACATGGCCACTAAACAGAGCTTGGAGAGAGACATGGCACAGAAGTAATACACTCTAAGACTACACTAAGAACACGCCTGAATTCAACAATACTCTACGAATACACACGTTTAATAATACTCTACTAGTATACCAGTATACCCTAAAAACTCCCACAATGCACATGTATTCTCATGTCTCAGTGTGCTCCATCTCCCTCCATCAGGTCCAGTGCAAGGGAAACTCCCGCAGCACCAGTCCCCAGTTCCCTGCCTGTGTCTGAGGGAGCTGAGAGGAAAGCGTCCGATAAAGTGGTCCCTAAACCAGTGACAGAAGATAAGGTGGTCCCTAAACCAGTGACAGAAGATAAGGTGGTCCCTAAAGCAGTGACACCAGACATCCACCCTCCCGCTACCCCCCTTCCTCCACACACCACCCCAGGCCCCAGGTTTGGTGCTGAGGTGAGATCATAGTGAGAGTAGGTGCTGTTGTAGCTGAAGCCATACTGTTGTTTTAGGTTTCCAGCAGTTACAGTCTTTGTCCTGTAGGGGGTGCTGAGGATCCACCTGCTGGAGGCCCAAAACCTGGTTGCCAAGGACAACCTGATGGGGGGCATGGTGAAGGGCAAGAGTGACCCCTACGTCAAGATCCATATTGGAGACGCCAACTTTAAGAGTCATGTGATCAAAGAGAATCTTAACCCCACCTGGAATGAGATGTACGAGGTATGGAAGGAAGTTTAGGTTTCAGCGTGCCCCCCGCCTCACACGCACACTCCCAGACACAAGCAAAGATCATAATCATAATACCGTTCCCCCCCACCCCTAGGCAATATTGGTCCCTACGGCTGGCTTGGAGGTACAGATTGAGCTTTATGACAAAGACATGGACAAAGATGACTTCCTGGGCAGGTAAGAGGAACCTAGGTGATCAGTGTTGTGCTTAATTAAAGGTATACAATCCCTCATTGTGTTGGGGGAAATTCTTCTGTCTGTGAACAGGTTTAAAGTCAGTATGAGCGACATCATCCAGTCCCAGTACACAGACCAGGTGAGGATCATCTTCCTCTCTATTCAGTCCACCAAGTGCATGCCTTCATCCATGGTGACTCACTACTACTGTATATGACTGTGTTCCAGTGGTACACTCTGAACGATACAAAGTCTGGTCGTGTTCACCTGGTCCTGGAGTGGGTACCAACAGTATCAGAACCCAGCAGACTGGACAAGGTCGGTAAATCTATTCTTATTTTGTAAGTGTAGATCATATAATATGTCATATCATAGGACTTAAACATATCATATCACTTGAATGGTTTGATTCCCTCCCAGGTTCTGCAGCTGCAGTCTCTGCAGTCCTTCCACAACAAGGCTGTTCCCTCTGCTGCTCTGCTGTTTGTCTACATGGACAGAGCCCACTCACTGCCTGTGAGTCCCCTTGAAACGGTTCTCTCAAACACAGAACCATCATTCACCACTCCCAGCTATGGATTGAGTGTATTCCTGCGGGCTGTTTTATATGTGTTACTATGTGTGTTTACAGTTAAAGAAAAGTGGGAAGGAGCCTAAAGCTGCAGCTGAACTTGTTGTTGGGAAATCCACCCACAGAACCAAGGTGAGAAACATGAAATGATGTTTCCTTTGGCAACCAAGATCTCACTGCTTAGGATAGGAATCAGGAAAATACTAGTGGACCACATGAACAACTCTTTCTGTATCTCTTCTTTCTGTCTTCCTGAAGGTGTGTGATCGCTCCACATCACCCCAGTGGGATGAATATTTCTACTTCCAGGTTTATGATCCCAGAGAAGACATGCTCATAGTAAAGGTGAGTGTGCGGCTAGCCTCAGCAAGGCACCAGTACACACAGAACAAAATATGGTGTCACTGTACTTCACTGCCATGCTCTATCGTTCTGCTTCTCCTCTCTTTGACCAGCTGTCCAGTGATTGGGAGCAGGCGCTGGGGTCCCTGGTGGTCCCAGTCAGAGAGCTGCTGTCACAACCTCAGCTGCTCCTGGACCAGTGGCTCAGTCTGGATGGAGCCTCAGCTGACAGTCAGATCCTGCTGAGGGCCCAGCTCAAGGTGAGAGGACACCTTTGGACACAATATCATATATACATGTGTAAATGAAGGTATATACTGTACACACAATAGACACACTGTTTACAACATGTTTGTTATTCACAGATTCTGAACTCCAAGATGACAGATGAAGTAGCCAAACCCCAGGTGTCTGTTATTGGTCCAGACACCTTCGCTGAGGCAGAGGAAGAGGAGCCTGTCACTGCCATTGAACAGTCAGTCACAGCAGCCAATGAGGAGGAGCCACACTGTCAGGTGCAATCTGAAAAGTGAGTCATCATTTTGTATGACTGCATACTTTTCAGTCAGTTGCATGTAAAGCTTAAATGATGATCATTGAATGGAAATAATGAATAAAATGTGTGTGTTTGTATTCTCAGACCTGCTGCACTCTTCAGTCATCCCTCTGTCCCTCAACCTGAGACAAGGGAAGCAGAGCCTGATGTCACTAAAAGAGACCCCAGTCCTGCTGACATGGCCGTCCACAGACACGCACATCCTGATCCCAGCGCCAGCGTCCAGGTTATACAATACTGTCTTGGAAGACAAGAACTATTGTGTCATGTATTGGGATATTCAAGTACAACAGCACACTCGGGTACAATGTCATGCCTTATGTGTTTTTTTTAACAGGTAGAAGAACCAGGGTGTACTGAGGTGGTAAAACCAGAAGCCACAGCCCAAGAATCTCTCCCCACAGCTAAGCCCAAGGAGTGAGTTCCATTATGTTTGCACTGCACTGTAGCCCAGACGTATGCAGGCTGTGAAGCAACCCAACGTTGATCTCCTGTCATGGTGTTGTCTTGTGTTTTTGTGCATCCCTGTGTGTATGTGTACAGGTCTGGCATTGGAGGATTAATTCAGGCTACAGTGACTACACTCCCTTCCATTACAGTCCCTGTGGTGGTCAAATCTGATCCCCACCCTGCTGTAACAAGACCATCACATACCACCCCCGATCCTGGCTTTGGCAGAGAGGTTGGTGGGGTTCACTGGTAGAAGTTTATGCACAGATACGGATTCAAAATATACTGTAGTTGCTTTCCAGCAGTTACAGTCTTTGTCCTGTAGGGGGTGCTGAGGATCCACCTGCTGGAGGCCCAAAACCTGGTTGCCAAGGACAACCTGATGGGGGGCATGGTGAAGGGCAAGAGTGACCCCTACGTCAAGATCCATATCGGAGATACCAAGTTTAAGAGTCATGTGATCAAGGAAAATCTCAACCCAATCTGGAATGAGATGTATGAGGTCAGAAAATAGTTTTACTTTCAACAAATTGTGGTTCAGTGCCATTGGTTTGGATTTTTGCTGTGTCCACTGTTTCTGACTGCTGTGTTTCTTCACAGGTGGTTCTGAGTGTGCAGGCTGGCCAGCAGATTCAGTTTGAACTCTATGATAAAGACCTGGACTCTGATGACTTCCTTGGCAGGTGAGTTTGTGTGCCAAGTATACTATACACTCCTTGATGCTTGACCAGGAACTTTGGAATTATTACATTGGCTGAAGTGCACCTTGGTCCATCGTGGAAAAGGCCATTTACAGACTCACCTTTTTTCTTTTTGTCTGATAATTTATAGTTCAGGGATAAGTTGACAGAGAGAGCTTCTATGTGTGTTTACAGGTTTACCATCAGACTGAGTGATGTCATCAGCTCCCACTATATTGACCAGGTGAGTGTGTGAATCATCCAAGCAATCTTGGCAAGGGTTTTCCTGTAACAACTACTGAAAATCACACCCACATTACGGCAACGTCCTTGAATTGCAAGTGGTTCTAATAGTTCAATTGAAATGTTAGGGATTTTTAGGGGTTAGGTTATGTTAGGGGTGTTTTGGTGTCCCAATGATACACTCTATGATCTTTTTCAGTGGTACACTCTGAATGATGTGAAGTCTGGTCGTGTTCACCTGGTCCTGGAGTGGGTACCAACAGTATCAGAACCAAGCAAACTGGACCAGGTCAGAACTTTCTGATGACCCTCTTTTAACCTATTTCATCCTCTTATCCTTGATTATTCCTCTCCAGTCTACCTATTCTTCTCACTGTGTACTGTAGGCTGTATCTGAAGGAAGTAATTAATTCATACTAGAATCCTGTTGAACCAGATGTCTGTTGTCTGTCACAGGGCATAATAACTGTAGAATGTGTGATCTCTGAACATGCCCCTCCCAGGTGCTGCAGCTGCAGTCTCTGCAGTCCTTCCACAACAAGGCTGTTCCCTCTGCTGCTCTGCTGTTTGTCTACATGGACAGAGCCCACTCACTGCCTGTGAGTCCCCTTGAAACGGTTCTCTCAAACACAGAACCATCAGTCACCACTCCCAGCTATGGATTGAGTGTATTCCTGCAGGCTGTTTTATATGTGTTACTATGTGTGTTTACAGTTAAAGAAAAGTGGGAAGGAGCCTAAAGCTGGAGCTGAACTTGTTGTCGGGGACACCACCCACAGAACCAAGGTGAGATCGTCATCAGACTTGTATATGTCCTACTAAAAAAGACATGTCTCAGGAAATAACCCCCCACTCACATGTCTCTTTGAAGGTGTGTGATCGCTCCACTTCTCCTCACTGGAATGAATCTTTCCACTTCGTGGTTCATGACCCTAAACACGAAATGCTTATTGTCAAGGTGAGGCATTGTTTGTGTTTTTGATGACACCATGATTAAGTCTATGAAATCCACAAAAGCATGTAATGTTACATAAAAGATAATAAATATGATAATATCACAAAAGCACATACTACAGGAATGTGTGTATTCACATGCAGCTGTCCAGTGGTTGGGAGCAGGCGCTGGGGTCCCTGGTGGTCCCAGTCAAAGAACTGCTGTCAGAACCTCAACTGGTCCTGGACCAGTGGCTCAGTCTGGATGGAGCCTCACCTGACAGTCAGATCCTGCTGAGGGCCCAGCTCAAGGTGAGAGGCTACATTTTGTATGTGTATCACAATTCTTGAATGGTTTATATTATTTTAACTTCTCGTTAGGGCTTCGACATTACGGCAATACGGTTTATATTGTCTGTGGCACAATGATCAAGGACTAAAAGCTTGACTCTCCCCATGTACAGATCCTAGAGTCCAAGATGGTGGAGATGATAAGCCAAGGGACTGTGCCATGCTCTGCTTATGGTGGCGGCAGTGGGCAGGTGAAGCTGTCTCTGTCCTATGCTTCCAAGGAGAGAAAACTTGTTGCCATTGTACACGCCTGCAGGTACAGGCCTAGTCATTTTTATGTCTTCTCACTAGTTATTTATTTTATTTCCTATTTTGTATATCTTCAAATACCATTTGTAAGAGGAGCTTTGTCCAACTAAACGTGTGTGTGTGTGTGTGCGTGTGTGTGTAGGGGCCTGGTGTCGTCTAGTCCTCCAGACACCTATATTTCCCTCATGCTGTTGCCAGACAAAAGCAAGGCCACAAAGAAGAAGACTGCCACCAAGAAGAAAGATCTAAACCCAGAGTACAATGAGAGGTGTGTGTGCCTCGTGCTTGTGTGTGTGTGTTTAAGTTGTCATGACAGACTTGTAACGTGAGTGCCTTGGTCTGGCCCACCCTGCCAGGTTTGAGTTTGACGTGTCTGTGGAGGAGGCCCGGTTCAGACATCTGAGTGTCTCGGTGAAGAACAGCTCCACCACCTTCAGGAGCCGTGAGAAGGACGTCCTGGGCCAGGTCAGTCTGACGCTCTTTCACTGCTGCTCTGCACAGACACAACCACACTCACCACCACTGGTTTGATTTACCGTAGCTATTGTAATATAATCACCCACCGTTATTGCATTCAACAATTACCTTTCAATTGAATACAAGTTAACTGCAAACATTTCCTTTAGGTTCAAATAGAGCTGGCTCAGATTGACCTGGTCTCTGGGATCACAAAATGGTGAGTCATACAGCCAGTACTGACAGCTTTGCCAAATCCACTGACATCAGATCAGTGGAGAGGTTCTCCGTATGTGTTTAGAAGCTATTTAAGTTGATGATTGACATCCTTCTTTCTTTCTCCCCAAGGTTGAACTTGGAGGAGGCTGAATAGTGTCAATAACAACCTGCTGCGCTTACCATACCTGTCAAAGGTCACCTGTATTATCTCACTCTGAGGCCTTCATCTTGCTACGCACAACACAATCACACCACTATGGCAGCCGACCCCTTTAATCATGTATATTCGTTTGCATGTGAGATTCATATTGCTATAGACTCACTCTCACCAAAGACAAGACTACATGTCAGAACAGTATACAACCTGGAGGGGAACAGGATGGAAAACACACACATATACTGTATGTTGTTTTTGTGTTTATCAGTAATTCAACAGTTACGAAGGTCTTTGTTATGATGGTCAGAAATATTACATAAAGGTTTATGTGTTAATGATTTTAAGATGACTTTTTTTCTTATAACAGTTTGAAAGATTGAAGGATGCAATACTTTTATATTCATTTGCCAAGTTTATTTGGAAACTGTTAGATCTATGCCTTTAAAATATTGTATTTCACAATATGTGCACTTTTATTGGACTGACAACTAATGAAGGAAGGGTCCAGACGGATATTAGAGACATACTAATGAAGCAGGATGTGGATATGAACCAGTAATGTAATGTTTGGAATCTCGGGACTGTAGCCTACTGGATGTGCATTTTCATTGTTGGAATTAAAAGTATTATCTCTAAGACAATATAGCTACATCCTGCATATTCAAGATACTTTAACGGATGCCAAGTAAACAGTTGGTCTTTAACAACATGCCTTCGCAATACATAAATAAAAAGACGTGTCTTGCCATGTTTGCTTGTCTTTGCCGCAACTTTTAGTGTGAAATCCCTGCTTTGCGTCTGTGTGAATGCTCCATAACATAGACCCTCCCCTGACGTTGCTGGCTTTTAAGACAGTGCCTGATTATTACTTTCGTTTCATGAGCCTACCAAGCTGCCCAGAGTAGGACAACGCTGCGCCTCAAGTAAGTTGCTAATGGAACAATTCCAACAAGACTAGTACAGTATTTAAGTCATTCACAATAGTATTTGGACAACAATTAAGGTAAATTTGTCATTCAAATAAATCGTCAATCTAGGTTTTGCGATTGAAGTGAGCTCATGTCGTTGTAGGCTAATTACTTCTTTTTCGAATTTCGATATTTTTTTAAACGTAGTTAGGTCTTTAGTCACGCATGTTATGTACAAATGTGATATATAGCCGACTACTTATGGATTCTTATTGTTAGGTAAAAGTTTAGCATCACTGTTTTCATTTGCCAATAATTCGTGAAATGAAAGTGAAAGTGTTGCCTTCCGTGTTGTGGTGCACCAGTTAACCAGTGGAACCAGGCCCAGGGTTTGAGCTAGTACATTTTTTTATAAAATAAAAAGTCTGAATGTGGCGTCTTGGCTATAGACGCTACGTTCAGTTCAAGCGTGAACGAACCCTACATAAATAACTACGTCATTTTCTATAAAGTCTCTGGAGCTGGACAACTGAACTGATACTTGGTAAAAAGTGAAATGGCTGGCATACCAGACCAGGTGACTCCCATGGAGGTGAGTTCATTGAGCATTCAGAAATAAAACCAGATAAATTGAGTGAAAATCATATATTACAATTTGTATTTTGATTTAATAATCTGTGTCCACATTGATTCCTGCATGGATCCATAATGGCTCTCCTAGGTTGATCCATCAAACACTACAGTAAGTTTCTTGAGTGTAACAGGTCTAAGTTTCAGGAAAGTTAATTACTGTTAGGGAGTTACTTGCCTCATATATTTCTTTTGAAACAACATTAGGCCTACATGATGGTTCTTTACATGACATGTTCAATATTCAAGTAAAGATCCACTACCAATGTTGTTTGTTAATAGAGATAATGTAGGTTCGCTGCATTATCATTTTAAGATGTACAGTATGGTTATCTCATTAGACACCGGAGTTGCTGGTAGCCATTAACCTCTTGTTCTCCTCCAGACAGAGGCTGAAATGATGTCTTCCATGACTGAAGTGACTCCATCAGTAAGAGACATACGTTCTACGTTAGAAATTCATCATGATATTCTCATAGTAACTATAGTAACTCATAGTTACTATAGTAACTATAGATTATAGATTGTTCACAATCAGAAAGTTAAAGTACTGCCATATATGTTTGTTTCATACATGCACCAAACCAACTCCAATATTATTATCAAAAGGATGGTCATCTCAATGGAGTCACAGAGTTGATCTCTGTAAAGTTCTGATGTCTTTTAGCAAGGTAGACATTAAAGTGATAGACTGCTAATCTCCTGAAGGCTCCCCCACAGAACCTTACAGGGCAGCATGCTTCTACTGCCCCGACTGGACTGACAGATGCAACATCAGATCACCACAGGACTACTGACGTAAATCTGCTTTCAGCATCCACCTACTCCACCTCAACCTTGGAAAATGTTAGTCTATCCCTTTTTTGATTACAATGAGAATCTGAGAAACATGTCGGGGGTATAACCCTTTTGGTATCCATTAACTATTAAGAGCTATATTTAAAATGAATCATAGACTATCAAACCTGATTGAAGTTACCCCATTTAAGTAGCTTTATAAGGATTAAATTACATTTTTATTTGACACCTCTTCTTGTTGGTTTTGTAGCCTCAGTCTAGAGCGACACATGTGGATGGTCGGAATGATGTTACTGGTTCCTCAGATATGTCTGCGGAGAAAAAGCCCCAAATTGATTTGGCTACAATCTATGCCAATGTGCAGTGGCATAATCAAACTGTACCACGAAAAGCAGCCCAAAAACTTCAAAAAGCCCTACAGAGATGGTTCAACAAGGACTGTGCTGTGAAGACAATTTCATGTGATTGTTCACCTCTGAACAATGAAGGCAGTTTTTTGTTGAAGATGTCCTCTTCAGTGAAGAATGAAGAATTGTTATATGGTAAACTGGAAAGACAGTCAAGTTTTAGATGTGCTGCTTAATAATCAATTTCATGATTCATTCAACTTAGAGTGTAAATGTAATTATTATAAGACATGCATTTATCTAAACATACAAAAGTACAGGTTTCAGATTTTAGATCTCATTAATATTACAAAAGCAGCACAATAAAATCCATATTCTTTACACATTTTTCAAGCTTTAGATACCCTACCAAAAGAATTGGACCTGTGTGTCGAAGACAGTAAAGGCAAATTTCCAGATTGCAAAGTTCTGTTTCAGAAGACACCACCAGAGACTCAACGATCAGACCGTAACATAAAAACTCCTGAGAATGTATGTATAGTCAAATTCACTGCTCTGTTAATGGGTACGTGTTTAGAAATGTAATGCTTACAATGATTACTGTATATCAAATTGAATGACAACCATCATCTACATTTGAGTTTTGCATTGAAACCCCCCAGATCCCAAAGAAAGAAACATATGCAGCACCAAGTGACCGTTCTAATGGAATGGTGACAAGTGGACGAGCAGGGAGCGAGTGCAGTGTCCCTCTGACCACCTACTGGTACATGACCTCGGCATATCAAAAAGAGCTACAAAGCATAGAGACAAAACATCAAGTCAAAATTCAGGGAAGTGTAAAAGTGACCATCGAAGAGGCCAAGGATACAAGCAACTATCTACATACAAATGAAGCACTTGAAGAGTTCATCGACCTTGTCCAGAAGCATACAGGTGATTTGGACAGCTACGGTATTAATCTGGATCAAGTTGATTCTAAAGACTTAGGTGATGCGCTGAAGAAGGATCCCAGGTTGCTGCTGTCTCGTTCCTCCGATAAGCTCATTATATTTGGGCCTAGCGAGAGCATAAGGCGAGTTCAGAATGTCATGGGCAATAATTCCTCAATACATATGCCGGAATCCTCTGGGGCGTCTGGTTGGCTGTCTAAAGATCAGCCACAGAATATCACTATGGATATCAAGGACCCCCTGGTAACCCGTGGGCTCTCCATGCCCCTGAGCCTCTGGAAGTTGTTGAATGGGGCCTTTGATCAGAACATAAAAGACATCCAAGATAAATTTGGTGTGAAAGTGAAGTGTGAGCACTCTGATGGTAAAGTCCTAGTGAGAGCCGAGCCCAGTGTTGGACAGACCGTTTCTCTAGAGAGCCACGCCCTCGGAGCCCTGATGCACATCTACCAGAGGGTTGCCACGTCAACCATGAGCTGCAGCGTGCTGGCTTCTGATCGGAAGGCGGCTGTAGAGGACATGCTGGATGAAATCCACTCTCTGCACCCTCATGTTTGGCCAGAAGTGAACTCTGGCTCCTTGAGACTGTTGGGCCTACCACAACATTTGGGCCCTGCTGTCACTGAGTTGGAGAGGAAGATGGGAGGGCCTGTTTTCAAGGAAGAGGACAAGCAGAAGATCCTATACTCAGGAGACGACAGGTCCAGAGCTAGAACACCTAGTGACGGAAGGGCAGGAGGCGGAGCTACAGGAAACGATGATGAAGAGTGTTCCATTTGCAAGGACACATTTACAAACAAGAAGAAGTTAATATGCAACCATGAGTTTTGTAGCGATTGCCTAGAGCGATCAGTGGCGTCTCTAGGTCCTACCTGTCCTTTGTGCAAGCATGTGTTTGGGGAGATGAAAGGCAATCAGCCTGAAGGGATGATGCGTGATGGGACAACGGATGAAAAACTACCTGGATTTAATTACTGTGGCACCATAGTCATTGATTATAACATTTATGGAGGAATTCAATCGGTAAAAGTTTATAATTATATCATTATAATGTATAAATACATCAGAACTAGACTATAAGCATGCATTATTGCCGCTTCCTTTCGAAAGAATTCCTTTGTTATGTTTATTTCTGCCTTCTCTTGCATTCAGGAGAGGCACCCCCACCCTGGAAAGCCTTTTATTGGGACTACCAGAACAGCATATCTACCAAACAACAAGGAGGGCCAAGAGGTCTTGAGGCTGCTACGGAAAGCGTTTGACCAGAAGCTAATCTTCACTATTGGGACATCCAGAACTACCGGGGCAGAAGGCATGGTGACCTGGAATGACATCCACCACAAGACCAACACATATGGAGGCCCACAGCAGTATGAGATAATTGATATTTGTGTATATCAGTCAGGATTTCATTATTAATCAGCTCTATTTATTTATTTATTCTTAATAGCTTAGTACCATATATACAGTATTCCAACATTTGACTTTAAACATGAAAAACTATCAACCAATAGACTGCTGCTATACTCAGGCTTGTACCGTTTCATTCCCCCAGGTTTGGATATCCAGATGATGGCTATCTGGCCAGAGTGAAAGAGGAGCTGAAATCCAAAGGCATCGAATGAAGACATTTAGAGAATCAAGCACCTGTGCCTGTAGCCCCCTGCAGCTGGACGATATTCAAGGTGTAGAACAGTCCTATGCCACACCAGGGCTTTCTAATCTTTCTAATCTTGATCCGTATTTTTGTTTTTGATGATTACGGGACAAATCGTGGATATATATCATAAGGCCCTCCTGTAGATTGATTCTAATTGGAAATGTCTATGGAAAGTATAGTATGTAAAGTATGTTTAAATCATAATTTCTTTTGCTTATCATGCACAGTAAGGGAAATCCAGAAAAGCTGGTTGTGCACTTAATGCAGTGACTCCAGGGACTAGTGATGCAGCAACACCCAGGTTCTACTGCCCTGTATGAGGTATACTAGAGAGATAACAAGCATGAACTGTATTACCCTTGCAGTTGTTGCTGCGTGCCAACCATATCATTACATATGAATATACTTCATATATAGAATATGTAACAAGTGGTGCTGATAACCAATTAGATTGCATTCAGATTCATCAACTTGTGTTATCAACATGTACAATGTTCACTTTAATCTGTATTCACTGCAGATTATGTTTTGGGTTGACAAAAATGACAATAAAAACTACAGAGAAGGCTGTGTTTTTTCTTTGCATGTATGTAGAGCCTCCTGGGTCTAAGAGCACTGCATTCTCTAAAGGAACAGGTTGCACCTCTGGTTATCACAATGGTCATTCTATTAGAATACATGTGAAAAGAAAAGACAAAAGCAGCAGGTAGTTTTCTGTACAGTTTTTAAAATTTTATTTATAACAATATCTGTTATTTAGTTTGTAAAGTACTCCAGCAAAAATTAAAACATTATTCTCTTTCCAGAAGAAAGTCTGAGCCTCCATGCATTGTGTACTATAAAAGCTATGTGTAGTTTCTCATTAAAAAACAAAGACTAATCAAAAAACAACCTTTCAAAAAATGCATGTATGATTTAGCAAAAATGCTCTTTAAGTCAAATGATTGTACTCATCTCTTTTCTCAATTAAAAACAAGACAAATGTGACAGCATGAAATCAAAAATAACACTTGCTGACAGGTACAGGAAGCAAAATAAGGATTTGTTATTGGTTATTCTAGATACTTGAAGGTGTGTGTTTGTTGTTTTTACATGCATTAATAACATATGGCTGATCACCCCTTCTGACAGAAGCAGCATTTTGGGACCCAGCGGGGGAGCTTAAGGACACGTCAGGGCGACCGGCAGGGACGGCAGCGTTAGCAGCAGCATGACATGGGGACAGCATGACACGGGGACAGCATGACACGGGGACAGGGGACAGGGATATGAGGAGGAGGAGGGGGGGAGGTCGCAAGGCAAAGAACAAAGGAAACAAATGCACATCAGAGAGAAGTAAAACAACATTTTAAGAGCACGAACCTTCTTCCTCCTGAAGATTGAAGAAGTACTTTGCATCGACAGGGCGAGATGGGCAATCTCACGCCCTTAAAAATCGACTGAAATGATTACTGACGTACACTAGACCAAACTCCTTTCACCCTCCCCCCCATCAGCGCGGTTGTAGAGAAGAGCTGAACTGTCCCCTAAAGGGTGTACATAATATAGGTGACACTAGGCTAGTAAAAGGTGCCATTGTCTGTCTCACACTTGTCTGATCCGTCTCTTTGCTCTGGCCTCCTGCAGCCTAAACACCAACATTCCAGCCATGACAGCATTGACAGGCCTGGAATGGGTAACTCTTCATCAACATACCATTTCTCATCTCTCCCCAAACACCTTGTTGATGGTACCTTGACATCACATGAGCCCTAAACACTTTTAGGTTATATAAACAAACATAAATTGACCTGCTTTACATTTTACGGCTTTTATACACACCATAAAATATGAAGTCTGTGCAAGGAAGAAAACAATCATTTCATGAAAAAAATTCTCTGAGAACATTGTGGAAATACTGAAGTTGCCATCTGGTTTTGACATTTAGCACGTGCTGTACACAAACCGTGCTATGTTAAACCTGCCTCACACACTGCCATCAAGACAACATTGGTACCAACTTACAAAACTTTGAGTTTGCTTTCCCCACTCAAAGACAACATAAACAACAGACAGTTGGCACTGGTGAAATGGAACAATGTTTTTCTCTATACAATTCATACAAAAATAAAAAATTAAAATTGCTCCAATAATGATCCTTTTCATCTAATTTTCATTGTCTTTCCATTTCATTTTGCACAGAGGTAGTGGCTATTTAGGTAAAAGGGAAGGGACAAAAGAGTAAATTAAAAATATCTTATAGAAAATGTTTTGTTCATTTGACCAGAATCTGAAAAGAACAAAATATAATACTGCAATCACATACAAAAGTAGTCCTTCATTTTTGTACATTTTATACAGTGTTCACGCTTTTTTTTGTAGAATTTCTTTCAGTTTTTCTTTAAAAGGCAAAAAGAGGGGTGTGTCTCGAATGGTATAACCCAGGCTATGGACAGTCTATGTCAGCGGGTCAACCAGTGGCTCTTCATCCCCCCGCGACAGCAGCTCCTTCTTTTCGTCCGTGCTGGCCAGAGAGTTGCGGCTGTTGTGGGCTCCCATGTACAGAGTAGCGTACACTGGGTTTGTGAAGTTGGTTGGCTGGTAAGAAACAAGGGTAGAAACTCTTAATTCCCGAATATAAATGAAGGGTGTGTGTGTGTTCTGGTATATGTCCTACCTTGTCTGGGTCGAGTGTGAAGTCTGCATCTAGCAGCTCCCCAGCATCATCATCCGGCTCGCCCTCATAGATCTTGTAGGCCGGGTTACCAATCTCCACGTTCATGGCCCCGTTGGTCATCCTCTGGTGCTGGAAGCCCTTTGCTCTGCGCGCGCGCACACACACACACACACACACACACACACACACACACACACACACACACACACACACACACACACACACACACACACACACACACACACACACACACACACACACACACACACACACACACACACACACACACACACACACACACACACACACACACACACACACACACACACACACACACACACACACACACACACACACACACACACAAGGAAAAGGTCATGGCTGTGGTCTCCTCTGCACTCCTGAGACAAGCTAACATTGGGAACCGGAGACACAAACACAGCACAGGTGAGTGGGGCGTAACTGGTCACATCACTGTCACCCAGGAAGCCTGTAACCAAGCAACAGCACAGGCACCCAACAAACCCAGCATCCAGCTAGACACACACACACAGACACAAGCTGACTTGACACACACAAGCAATACAAAAAAACAAACACAGTAAATCTATAGATACTGTATATAATCAGCATTTACATCCTAGTCAATGTTGGATTTTCATATTGCATTTTCCAAACATGGCTTGGAATAATGCAGGGGGAGCGACTGCCTCCCGGTCTGACAGAAAGCAACATGTGACACGCCACAGCCCTGAGCTCTATGACACTGCAGTACGGCACGGTACAGCATGTTGGTGGACAGGCTGGCTCTGCCGTGCCATAGACAGACAGATCTATGACTATAGATCACCACCCTGGCACCCCCTGAGAGGAGGGTGGGCTGGGGGGGTCCTGCTCAGGGATGCGGGACAGGCTGATCCAGGAGGCGGCTCATTTGAGAGAGAGAGAGAGAGAGAGAGAGAGAGAGAAACAGAGAGAGAGAGAGAGAAACAGAGAGAGAGGGAGAGAGAGAGAAACAGAGAGAGAGGGAGAGAGAGAAACAGAGGGAGAGAGAGAGGGAGAGAGAGAGAGAAACAGAGAGAGAGAGAGAGAGGGAAACAGAGAGAGGGAGAGAGAGAGAGAGAGAAACAGAGAGAGAGAGAGAAACAGAGAGAGAGGGAGAGAGAGAGAGAGAGAGGGGGGGGGAGATCGTAGCGACACTGATCACAAAACACTATACACCGACCAGCAAAATATGTACTGTAGATGGAAATGGAGAGAGATGGAGGAAAGAGGGCCAGAGAGAGAGAATGTGAGAGAAGAGGAGGAGGAAAGGTACATGTTTTGCATGAGAGCATGGAAGGAAACCATAACCCTGGCAACTGTTACCGCGAGTGCCTGGAGCAGGCTTTGCCCGACCTGCTAGACCTGGAGGAGAGAGGAGGCGGGAAGAACGGAAGAGAGAGAAGGAGAGACCGGTAAAGCAAGACAGGCCAACAAGAGAGAGCAGGAAGTCCCACACATGCCCGTGTGTGCCGAGGGAACTCACCCTCTCATCCTCTTCCTGTACCAGAACAAGGCCCCTCCCGCCAGCAGCACCAGCAGCACCAGCAGCACCACTGGGATCACTATGGAGGCCGTGCCTGCATGCGCACACGCGAGACAAAACACACACAGGCGTGTGCGCGCACATATATTACGTTTATGTTTTGGGTTTTTTACGGTATTGTAGGACACCCAATTACTGTTCATGATAAGGCAGAAGAGTCGACTCACGTCCACCACTCTCTGGGGAATCGGAAGTGGAGGCCACCACTTCACAACGATGTCCCTCCCAGCCAGATGAACACCTGGACACAAGCAACGCGCACGGTCACACGAGACACAGGTGGTGGTCTGAGGCTAACGTGATGGGGGGAAAACACACACTACAGCCAAACGTGTGTGTGTGTGGTGTGGACCCACCTGCACTGTGGGAGCTGGGTGCGAGGGTTCACCGAGCACTGGCCATTAGCACAATACTCCTCACAGTTGTAGCAGCTGGGCTGCACCCTGCCACTGGTACAACTATGGGACACACAGGCCATACAGGGCTGAGACAAGCATCGATGGACGGGGTGTTTGTGTGTGTGTGTGTGTCTTCATTAGATAATAAGCCAACACATACAGTATAATGCTGCTGTAAAGAACTGTGTCTGTGTGTGTTTGTATGCACTCACTTGCAGGTGACATCTCCAGTGGGCTGGAAGGTGTTGGTGGGGATGCACTTGCCGTCACGACAGTAGTGACACTTGTCCACCTCACAGTTGTTGCCGATGTACTGAGGCAGACAGCGACACTGTCGAGACCCGTCGGCACTCTGCAGACATGTGCCCCCGTTGAGGCAGTGGCCCTCGCAGCTGCCTGCTCTCACACACACACACACACACACACACACACGTCAGTACTGTACAGGAACATCCAACAGAATACCTATGACAAGCCTGCTTTTCTGTCCAAGAAACACTCAGTTTAAACTGGACAAACCCAGCCAAGTGTAGGATCTGAGCTAGCTAGTAGACCTTCTCGTTTGCGTGTGATGGTGAGAGAGCGACAGGGCAACTCACGGTATTGGCACTGATCTCCCATGAAGTCAGGCGGACAGTGGCAGGTGGGCTGGTTGCCGGGGCTGACGCTGCAGTTGCCGGCATTGTGACAGTAGTTCTTACAGGTGTGCAGGTTACAGTTGGGTCCTGTGAAGCCGGTCAGACAGCGGCAGGTGGGGGCGCCTGGGGACAGACAGACGTGTGGTCAGAGTCTCACGGATGGTGAGTCTAAGGACAGGCGGTGGACAGAAGGTGTGAGGGTAGGTACAAAGGATGAACGCGCTGGGTCTTACCTGTAGGTGACGCACTGCAGGTGCCTCCGTTCTGACAGTAGTCTCTACACTGGTCGATCTCACAGCGGTCGCCTCCATAGTTGGGCTGACAGCGACATTTGGGCTGCTTGCGTGCGTTCAGGAAGCAGCTGCCTCCGTTCAGACACTGGACGTTGCAGGGGCCGCTGGGCGGGGCTAGGGAGGGGCCACGCAACAGAAGATGGTCAGTGGTCAACCCAGGTAGGGGCTCATAGACCAGAGACAGAACTAGACTAGTCTCAACACAACATGTAGAGGGCCAGCTGGCTCACCTATAGGAGACAGTGTGGGTGTAGGGACCTCCACACAGGTGCCGTTGTCCAGAGTGCGACCATTGGGGCAGGTGCAGACTGGACCACTGGGGCTTAGCAGGCACAGCCACTCGCACTTCTTCCTGTCACATGGGTTAGTCACTGAGAGGGGGGGGGAGGGAGAGAGAGAGAGAAAAGTGGGGATGAGAGACATAGGGAAGTAACACAATAGTCTGCTTCAGTCTATCCACTAAACTGTTTATGATCCAAATCCCCATTCCATGAGTCAGTGTTGTGGTGCTCTGCCCCAGGTACTCACTCTCTGGTTGTTTGTTGCGGTGGTAGAGCACAATGTCTGTGGCGTGGTTCATGCCAGTGGTCAGATTCTCCATGGGGCCTTTGCCAAACTTGTTGACCCGAAACACAAAGTTGTTGATGTAGGTGACTCCGTAGATGTAGTCCTCGAACACGTCTATGCTGAAGGGGTGGTGGAGCTCTAGGAGAAAATGAATAACATTAAAAATGAAACATCGATAGTCTACTTTGTAACTAAAACTATCAGCTATGCCAACCGATACCAGGTGCGCAAACCAAAAAGTCTCTTTAAAAATGACTCGTATTTATCCAGAAACAAACATGATTGTGAGGCCACGTATTGTCCTGTAAAAGCCAGATGACCGCAGAGAGCCACTCAACTGTTCTTAATGCTGGACACAGCTATGACAGGGTCACTCCCGTTCAGCCTCACACTGCCAATCACAGACAGCTTGGCATCAGCCCAATACAGACGCTCGTTAAAGTAGTCCACCGCCAGGCCTGGAGAGAGAGAGAGCTTTATTAAAATGACACTCTATGGCTTTAGTTAAAGTCAAACAAATCTTCATCACCCCAACATCAAACGTGTGTATTGAGTTGCCTGTACATCCGAGTGTGTGTGTGTGTGTTACCTGTGGGCCACTGGATGTTTTTGTGTACCAGAGTCTCTCTCATGGTCCCGTCCATGGCAGCAGTCTCAATCTTTGGGTGATTTCCCCAGTCGGCCCAGTACATGGTCCTGACGGGTACAAACACAGGGTGACCACTCAAACACACCACGCAGCATAGCTCCACACTCTGCCATCCCCAGCGACCCCCCTCCCCCTTTCCACCCCAGCCTGACTCACCCTCTCTGGGGGTCCACCACGATGGCGTAGGGCTCGTCGATCATGCCTGAGATGAGGGTCTTGCGGTGGCGCCCGTTCATCTGGGCCACCTCGATGACATCCCTGCCAGAGTCAGTCCAGTAGATGTTCCCCGCCACCCAGTCCACGGCGATGCCGCGCGGCATCTTAAGGCCTGGGATCTGGACACACACGCTCCAGGTCAACAGGCTGGTCAACTGGTCTGTGTGTGTGACACGGAATGACGCACAACGCGGCACACATGCAGGTGCACACACACACAGACACACACACAGACACACACACACACCTCCAAGTTGGTGACTCTGGAGTCGCTCTGGCGGCGGTTGCGGTTGCTGTTGGGCGAGGAGGAGGAGGAGGGCAGCTCGTAGGAGGAGATGCGGCCCGTGTGCCAGTTGGTCCAGAAGACGCGGTTGGTCTTGACGTGCAGGTCCACGGCGTCGATGCGCACGTTGGCGTCGCCCTGGAACGTCTGCTCGTAGCGCCAGTTGGGCATGCCGGGGTCCAGGCTGCGGATCTCGTTGTCGTCGGCGATGTAGAGCACCTGTCTGAGGTCTGGGACGAGAGAGAGAGAGAGAGAGAGAGAGAGAGAGAGAGAGAGAGAGAGAGAGAGAGGATGGGGAGAGGGAGAAACAAGAAGGTGAACCAGACAGAATGACACCTACACACACACTCTTCCATATCCGGATATGTAGCGTGAGAGCTATCCTCACTGTCAGCCTTGCAGGTGCTGTTGATCCTGGTGAAGTACTTGTGACAGCTGCACATGTAGGAGCCCTTGGTGTTGTTGCAGATGTGGGAACACACTCCAAAGTGCTTGCACTCATTCTTGTCTGTGGAGGAGAACCAGAGCACAGGTTAGAGACCCCCACGAAACCTCACAGTCCCGGCAGGAACACAGAGTAGCATGGAGGCTGTTGTGAGCGCGGCTCAGCCGGCCAGTACCTTCACATCGGTTCTGTCCGGTGGCGTGGAAGCCAGGCTTGCAGGAGCAGAAGGCGTCGGTGCCGTTGACCACGCAGTGAGCCTCGTCCCCGTCGCCGCACCCCGTCCTGTTGCTGCGACAGTCCTGTTCAGCATCTGCACACACACACACACACACACACACACGCACGTTAGACAGACTAGTGGACTAAAACACAGACGGACCCATGCAGACACACACACACACCCTAACCTCCGGACGTCTGAGGCACCACACACACACCTTTCTTGTTGCAGCTGATCTCGTCAGAGCCGTGGTCCTTGCAGTCGTTGAAGAAGTTACAGCGCAGGTTGGAGCTGATGCAGCGGCCGTTGGAGCACTGGAACTCATCCTTCTCACACACAGGGCTGGCAGGAGCGCTCTCTGGAGGAACACCAGGGGCATCAGTACTGGGGCCTCAGACTGGGGCCTCAGACTGGGGCATCAGTACTGGGGCATCAGTACTGGGGCATCAGTACTGGGGCCTCAGACTGGGGCCTCAGACTGGGGCCTCAATACTGGGGCCTCAGACTGGGGCATCAGTACTGGGGCATCAGTACTGGGGCCTCGGACTGGGGCCTCGGACTGGGGCCTCGGACTGGGGCCTCGGACTGGGGCCTCGGACTGGGGCCTCGGACGGGGGCCTCGGACTGGGGCCTCGGACTGGGGCCTCGGACTGGGGCCTCGGACTGGGGCCTCGGACTGGGGCCTCGGACTGGGGCCTCGGACTGGGGCCTCGGACTGGGGCCTCAGAGGAACCCTGGTCGTCCTAGTCTGACTCTAGGGAGTGTTTGCGTGACCTAAATGTACTGCTAGGGACTTGACTTCTTAGTTTTAGGGGGTGTACATCTATCTACTGTTCACAGAAGAACACTCACTGCAGTTGAGCTCGTCACTGTTGTCCCCACAGTTGTTGACACCGTCACAGCGCTTGGATGCTGGCAGGCAGACACGGTCGTTATGACAACGGAACTGCCTCATGGGCGGACACTGGAACTTGGCTGAAAGGTGAAAGAGGAGAGAGAGAAAACGGAAATAAGAGATGGTGGATGACGTGTAAGTCAGCCAGCACATGATCCTCACGGACGGATGGAGGATGATGGATGACTTACTGCACTCCTCAGGGTTTTCATCAGAGTTGTCTCCGCAGTCGTCCTCGCCATCACACTTCCAGGCCAGGGGCTTACACAGGGTGTTGTTACACTGAATCTCATCCAGGGGGCAGTGTCTCGCCACTAGGGAACAGGGAGAGGAAACAAAACCAAAAAACAATTATTAGGTGAAACGATTAAACATGACTTTATCCATCTGTGTTTTGTATGCGAGTGTGTAAGTGTGCACGTGTGTGTGTGTGAGCTTCACCTCCACTGTCACACTTCTCCTCGTCGCTGCCGTCCATGCAGTCTGCGTCGGCGTCGCAGCGCCAGCGGATGGGGATGCAGTGTCCGTTCTTACACTGGAACTGATCACTGTCACACTTCACATCACAGCCGTTCTGCAAAACACACACAGCATCCAAATCAACCGTCAACGAACGGTGTGACCTGACCTGGATGTGGTAGAATGACGACTCTTGGTGTAGTTGTACCTCATCTGATCCATCAGCACAGTCATGGTCTCCATCACACTTCCACCTCCCAGCGATACAGCGCCCGTTGGTACAGGAGAACTCGCTCTCCGAACACTGCCTGGGCGCTGGGGGCGAGGAGGGGACACGTCAGACACAGCGGAAAGAAAACTAACGCAGGGGAGGGGTGGGGGGGGGGGGAGAGGGGGAACAGCAAGGAAGAGGGATGTCGCTGAGGGAAAGGACAAACAGATGTCACAGTGTCTGGACAGACAGTGTCACATGGCTGAGCTCACAGTGTCACATGGCTGAGGGACGGGCACGGCACATCAAAAGGCTGAGAGCTGGGGGGGGGGGGGGGGAGACCACCTCAAAGGTGGAGGGATAGAACTGGGAGGGAGGGGATGCAGAGATCAGGGAGGGGGTGGGTCGGTGGTTCGGTACACTAGGAGGATAGGGAGCAAGGGAAGTGGGGAGATGGGTAGTTAGGTAGACAGAGAAGGAGGTAGGTACTGTAAATACAGTAGGCAGGCAGGTGGGTAGGTACAGTAGGCAGGTAGGTGGGTAGGTACAGTAGGCAGGTAGGTAAGGGTGTGGATGGTTGTGCTGATAGTGAAGACACCTACCTCTACCCAACGCCAACAGGCAAGTGTGAAATGCAGAATAAACATGAGATGATGTGAGATGTGCAGATGATCACAGAACAAACCAATGTAAACCTCATTCATGCAGTTGACCATGCTGTAATGTAATGTACATACACATTGTTCACACACGCACACAGCAATCAGTGAGAACTCCACGGTCAAATGTGACTGGCTCTGTCCACATGGAGTCATGCGGTCGAGCTTTATCTGTAGAGAGGGCCGTCTGGGTGTGTGTCAGGGACACCAGAGCACAGAGGGCCGTCTGGGTGTGTGTCAGGGACACCAGAGCACAGAGGGCCGTCTGGGTGTGTGTCAGGGACACCAGAGCACAGAGGGCCGTCTGGGTGTGTGTCAGGGACACCAGAGCACAGAGGGCCGTCTGGGTGTGTGTCAGGGGCACCAGAGCACAGAGGGCCGTCTGGGTGTGTGTCAGGGACACCAGAGCACAGAGGGCCGTCTGGGTGTGTGTCAGGGACACCAGAGCACAGTCTGGGTGTGTGTCAGGGACACCAGAGCACAGAGGGCCGTCTGGGTGTGTGTCAGGGACACCAGAGCACAGAGGGCCGTCTGGGTGTGTGTCAGGGGCACCAGAGCACAGAGGGAAGTCTGGGTGTGTGTCAGGGGCACCAGAGCACAGAGGGCCGTCTGGGTGTGTGTCAGGGGCACCAGAGCACATTCTTGGTGTGTGTCAGGGGCACCAGAGCACAGTCTGGGTGTGTGTCAGGGGCACCAGAGCACAGAGGGCCGTCTGGGTGTGTGTCAGGGGCACCAGAGCACAGAGGGCCGTCTGGGTGTGTGTCAGGGACACCAGAGCACAGAGGGAAGTCTGGGTGTGTGTCAGGGGCACCAGAGCACAGTCTGGGTGTGTGTCAGGGGCACCAGAGCACAGTCTGGGTGTGTGTCAGGGGCACCAGAGCACAGAGGGCCGTCTGGGTGTGTGTCAGGGGCACCAGAGCACAGAGGGCCGTCTGGGTGTGTGTCAGGGGCACCAGAGCACAGAGGGGACTCACCACAGTTGTCCTCGTCAGAGTTGTCCCCACAGTCGTTGTCATAGTCACAGTGCCAGCGGCCAGGGACACAGCGGTTGTTCTTGCAGCGGAACTGGTAGGGCTCACACGTCCTCTCATCTGGTGACACACACACACACACACACACACACAGGGGTTATGCTTCTGCTCAGCCCTTCAAACTGTACCCATCTCCTCATGTTTTCATCCTGTAAGACTCCCTCCCTCCAGCCTCACCACACTCCTCTTTGGGCTCGTCTGAGGCATCGCCGCAGTCGTCCTCCCCGTCACATTTCCATCGAGCGGGGATGCATCGTCCTGAGTCCTTGCAGCGGAACTCATCTACGCCACATGTCATCTGGGCTGCGGAGGAGGAAGATGAGGAGGAGGAGGGGGGGGGTCGAGGAGAGAAAAGAGGAGAAACCAAAGCAAAACAGAGAGGGAATTTAGATATGCAAACCCGAGCATGATGGAAGACAGACAGTAGATAAAGGGAGGACAGAGGGGGGTGGGGGTGGGGGGGGCTAGAGAGAGAGAGAGAGAAGACAAATGTGCTGGCCCTTCTTACTGCAGTTGGCTGGCTCATCAGACCCGTCCACGCAGTCGTTGTCCCGGTCACACACCCACACACGTGGAATGCAGCGCTTGGTGATGGCACACTGGAACTGGTTCGGAGCGCAGGTCACCTCGGCTGTGAAGGAGAAGACGGGCAAAGAGCAAAGCTCAAACACGGGACACAAGCCAGTCTGAGCACCGCCAGCCTGGTGGTTGATGTTAGCCACCAGCTGGATGCAGCTAGCAGCGCCCCCCCAGGGAGGTGAGGGGAGCAGCACACTCACGGCAGTCCTTCTCGTCCTCCCCCTCTCCACAGTTGTCCTGACCGTTACAGCGGAAGATCCCAGGGATACACCGGCTGGGGTGGGTGCACTTGAACTGACTGGGCAGGCACACGTGGATGTCTGCAGTACAGATACACATAGCAGTGGGAGAGAGTGTGTGTGTGTGTGTTGGTGAGAGAGAAAAGAGAGAAAAATTGAGAGAAAAGCTTAAGAAGACGAGACAATGTGTGTTTTAAATACACCTGAGGGAAAGTCATGAGGTGTGTAGGCGAACACGTGTGTGTGTGTGTGTGAGAACATACCACAGTTGGCCTCGTCAGAGTTGTCCTGACAGTCATTGTCTCCGTCACAGATGTAGGCAGGGTTGGTGCAGATGCCTGTGCCACACTGGAACTGCCCAGGTCTGCATTTGAACCCAGCTAGAGAAAGACATGCACACACACGTCACCTCTCATCCCCGGGGTTAGGGGTCAGACACCTACAGGAGAGACTCCTGCTGGACACCCAGCAGAGGAGGAGGAGGGGAGGGGGGGGGGGAGGAAGAGAAGAGAAGAGGAGGACTCACGGCAGTCTGCAGGCTCGTCTGAGCGGTCTCCACAGTCATCCTCTGTGTCACACTTCCACCAGAACGGAATGCATTTATCGTTCTTACACACAAACTGACATGGGAGAGAGAGAGAGAGGCATACAGAGTATTCATTATAAATAAATAGCCAATAGAGCAAAGTGGAAAAACAAAAGCAGGATTAGAGCAGCGTGGGTTCCATCAGGGACCAGCAGAGGGCGCTCACCTGACTGGCAGTGCAGTTGGACATGCACTGTTTCCCATCAGCGGCCAGGTAGAAGTTGGTGGGACAGGCACACTTGTGGCCCCACCCAGGGGACAGCAGACACAGGTTACTGCAGCCCCCGTTGTCGGCCTGGCACGGATGGTCGGCCACTGGGGGATAACCACAACACACACAGGGGCGCCAAGTCAGAGGGGGATAGGTACAGCTCAGCTGTCGAGCATTGGGACTGCAGATCAAGTGGTTACGGGTTCAAATCCTCCCCGAGTACGCTGCTTTGCATAAAAGCCTCTCCTAAATGAACCCATTCTGATGAGAGAGGGGTGTGTCTGCAGGGGGACCTACTCAAGGCCTCGGGCTGGCGGTAGGGGTGGTAGATGTGGATGTCCATGGGCCTGTGCAGGGTGGAGATGAGCTGGGTCTTGTTGGTGCCCAGGGTCTTGTGCGCTCTGTTGATGGACTTGGTCTCCCAGTCTGTCCAGTAGATGTACTCCTCGAACAGCGTCATGGCAAAGATGTGGGGGATGTCCTGGCTGAGGACTGGAGAGGCACACACACACACATACACACACACAAAAGTGAACAAAGTATGTTCAGAGAATGCATGGCTTAGTGTCAAGGGCATAAAAAACCCCTTAGTATCCCACAGCGCTGTACCCGTGTGTCTGTTGGTCCCGTCCAGGCTGGCGAACTGGATGTAGTCCTCCCTGGCGTCGGCCCAGTAGATGCGGTCGTTGATGAAGTCGAGCGTGAGGCCGTTGGGCCAGGTGATCCTGTCCTCCACGATCACGCTGCGGTTGCTGCCGTCCATCCCGATCCTGCCGATGTGGGGGTTGTCTCCCCAGTCAGACCAGTACAGGTACCTGGGGAGGACAAACAGCGCTCAGGATCAGTATAAGTCTATATGTGTATTATCTAGAATGTTCCGTTATCTGCAGTCCTAGTTGGTCAGTGCGTGGTGCTGATGTTCTTACGCGTTGCGGACGTCCACCGCCACAGCCCGCGGCTCCTTCAGCCCCGTGTTGACCAGCACTGTCCTGTAGGCTCCGTTCAGCTTGGACACCTCGATGGTGTCCCGGCCCTTGTCACACCAGTACAGGTTCCCTCCCACCCAATCGACCGCCAGGCCATCAGGGTTGCTGAGCGATGTGCGGTGAAGGACCTGTCCCAGAAACCAACAGAACGTTTCCAGTACGTTCCGTTTCAGTTTCTCAACTTTACAAGGAATTGTAGTGAAGTGCCCTGGTGCCAGACAGGCCACACCCCCTCACACCCCCCCCCCCCTCGTACCTGCACGTCGCTGCCGTTGATGTGCATGCGTCGGATCATGCTGCCCTGGGTGGTCACGTCTGTCCAGTAGATCATCTGCTGCCGGTAGTCAAAGTCCAGAGCCACCGCATTGTTCAGCCCCTGTCAGACACACACACGCGCACACACAGTTCTAGTTTAGAGGGGAGTGTGTTGCGAGGTAGTGTGTTCAGGAGCGTGATGGAACCCCCGGCGCCAGTCACCTGTTTAAGCAGAGTGTAGTTGGTGCCGTCCAGGTTGAGCTTCCTCAGGTAGTAGCGGTTGGCAAAGATCAGGAAGGGCTCCACATCTGGAAAGATGACAACATTACACCCAGGTGGACAGGTCTCACACACACACACACACACACACCCACACACACACACACACACACACACACACACACACGTACACCCACACACGCGGTCTTTACCCGAGGTGGACTTGCAGATGGTGGGGTCGTGGGGGCTGAGCTGGAAGCCCTCCACGCAGAGACAGTGGAAGCTGCCGTGCGTGTTGATGCAGCGCTGGGTGCAGGGGTAGCTGCTCGTGCACTCGTCCACGTCCACGCACGTCTTCCCGTCGTCCTTCAGACGGAAGCCGGGGTGACACCTGCACTGTAGGCGGAGAGAGGGAGGGAGAGAGGTGGGGAAAGAGAGAGAGGGGGACAGCGAGAGAGGATTAGAATGTATAGTTAACATGGCTGTCTGATTGGCTGGTAACTTTAGAAAGTTACCAGCCAAATCGGCTGGTGATCAAAAAAGTTAATTTAGAACCCTGATGACCTCATCACAAAATGAGGCAAACGATCCCTAATAATCCCTGTGTAAACCTCATCCCCTCGTCGCTAATCATCCCTTCGTACCTTCTCCACGGCATGTCGCCGCTGCTCCCCGGTCCCTGGAAGGTGCCGCTAGCAGCAGGCTGTGCAGACGGTGCTTACCTTGAAGCCTATCTTCAGGTCCTCACACAGCTGGGAGCAGCCGCTCAGCTTGCTGTTCAGACACTCGTTGATGAAGCAGTTGAGCTCGTCGGAGCCGTCGCCGCAGTCGTTGTTGCGGTCGCACAGCAGCGTCTCGTTGATGCAGTTGCCGTTGGCGCAGGCGTGCGCCGTGTCGTTACACTTCTTCTCTGTCTCCGGGAAAGGGGGAGGAGAGGGGTTACAGGGTGAATGAGACTGGAGGTGCGGTTGCCTGACGCAACAGGTCGGTGTCGACGGCGGTGGTGTTCGAGCAGAGCGTGTGTCACACCTGGGCTAGAGCAGCGTGGGTTCTTCGGGGCCTCGTCAGAGCGGTCGTGACAGTCGAAGTCTCCGTCGCACTCCAAGTAGCTCTGGACCAGGCAGCGGCCGTTGGCGCAGCGGAACTCGTTAGGACCACAGGTGCGGTACTCTGGAGGAGCGAGGGAGGGAAAGAGAGGGCAGGTGGGAGGGAGGGGAGGGGCAGAGGCACAGAGGGGAGTGAGTTACAGGCGAGGCTCCACCCCAAATCGTACATCCACCAGGGCACGTCAAGGTTCCCGTGCGACTCACCGCACTCCGGAGACTCGTCTGAGCCGTCGCTGCAGTCCTTGTCGTGGTCGCACACAAAGTGCTTGGGGATGCACTCTCGGTTCTGGCACATGAACTCTCTCTCGCTGCACGTGTTGTTGAACACTGAGACACACAGGAAACATGGGATCAGCGCAGGGAAACGCTACAACGGGAACTTCAACTTCAGGAGCGACGGCTTGACGTGAGCGAGCTCTCCCGTCAGGTCATCTCCCGTCCTGCTCACCGCAGCCAGCCTTCACCCCCTCATCAGAGCCGTCCTGGCAGTCCTTGTCCCCGTCACACCTCCAGCGCTGAGGGATACACACGGGAGAGCCAGGACACTGGAAGGCCTCTGGGCTACACGTCTTATTAGCTGTGGACCAGACAGCATGTAGGTGTGCAGAAAGGGAAAGAGTTAGAGAATGACCCTTGCAAAACAGTTACGTGTGTGTGTGTGTGGGGATGCGTGTTCCTGTGTACATACCACATTTGGCCTCGTCAGAATTGTCCTGGCAGTCGTTGGCTCCATCGCACACCCAGTGACTGGGGATGCAGCGGTGGTTGTTACACTCAAACTGGTTGGCCTTGCAGAACTTATCTACCAGGGAGAGAGAGAGAACAAACGTCATCCGTGACACAGGGAAACGCAGGAGAGGGGGTTTACTGTCAAATGAAACGCTTTATGGAACTCTAATGGGCTTCAAAATATAATCCAAGTATGTAGAGTCGACCATAACAAAGCAGAGCAGAGGCGGGTATGAGAGGATGTGAAGCAGACAGCAGTCGAACTTCTGGACTGACCACAGTGAGTCTCATCCGCCCCGTTCTCACAGTCGTTTTCATCGTCACAGGTCCAGCTCAAGGGGATGCATCGACCACTGGGACACGCGAAGAAGGGAGCAGGACACTTGGTGTCACTAGTTCCTGCTAAACACACACACACACACACTCTGAGAAAAGCTGATCCAGATCAATTTTCTTTGGGATACTGGAATGAATCCGACACAGGGAGGTGACGGTGTTGCGTGGTAACAGTGTGCACGCATGCGCTCGTGTGTTTACCTTTGCCAGGGCAGTTCCTCTCGTCTGAGAAGTCTCCACAGTCGTTCGCGCCATCACACACCCAGGTGGGGGCGTAGCAGAGCGTGGTGTACTTGCACTTCTGGAAGCTCACCCCCTTTACCCCCAGGCGGAAGTAACTGGAACAGTCCGTAGCAGCTGGAGGGACACAGTTCACTTGGTCAACATCCTGTCTAGTACAGCTGGAGGGACACAGTTCACTTGGTCAACATCCTGTCTAGTACAGCTGGAGGGACACAGTTCACTTGGTCAACATCCTGTCTAGTACAGCTGGAGGGACACAGTTCACTTGGTCAACATCCTGTCTAGTACAGCTGGAGGGACACAGTTCACTTGGTCAACATCCTGTCTAGTACAGCTGGAGGGACACAGTTCACTTGGTCAACATCCTGTCTAGTACAGCTGGAGGGACACAGTTCACTTGGTCAACATCCTGTCTAGTACAGCTGGAGGGACACAGTTCACTTGGTCAACATCCTGTCTAGTACAGCTGGAGGGACACAGTTCACTTGGTCAACATCCTGTCTAGTACAGCTGGAGGGACACAGTTCACTTGGTCAACATCCTGTCTAGTACAGCTGGAGGGACACAGTTCACTTGGTCAACATCCTGTCTAGTACAGCTGGAGGGACACAGTTCACTTGGTCAACATCCTGTCTAGTACAGCTCCCAGCGTCCCAGCTGGGGCCTGCGTCTGCAGCGTGGCTGGAACTCACAGCAGTTCATCTCATCACTGGCGTCCTCGCAGTCCACCACCTGGTTACACTTGCTGGAGTTGGAGATGCAGCCTCCATCTCTGCACTGGAACTGTTCCGCCGTGCACAGGGTGGCTTAAACACAAACACACACATGGAACATGAACACACACACACACACACACACACACACTAGGAATCCTCCGATCCGCCCAGAGAGCAGGACACCCAGTGGCAGCTCAGTCCAGGCCCACAGCGGGCGTTCTACTCACTGTTGCAGAAGAGTTCGTCTGAGTTGTCTCCACAGTCGTCCTGCCCGTTACACCAAGAGCTGTGTGCCACACAGCGGGCGTTCACACACCGCCTGTAGCCCTTCTTACACACACGGTTACCTGACAACCACAATGGAAATATCAGAATCCATTATTCACAATGTTGTAGTGTACTTAGTAAGATGGATGCAGACACACACACTAGAGCACATGGGCATGCACACACACTAACCGCAGTAGGACTGTTTCTCGTCAGACTTGTCCTTGCAGTGGGCCTTGCCGTCACAAGTCAGGGTGTAGTTGATGCAGTCTCCGTTGCCACACTCAAACTGATCTATACTGCTGCATGTGGTGTTTCCCGCTATGACACACACAAAGAAGGACAGTCTAGTCAACTGCTATCAGTAGGAATACTCTACTCCTCTTCCATGAATGTGCTGACTTCTGTATGTCCTCCATTCCCCTCCCTCCTCACCAACGCAGGAGTTGTCTTCCAGAAGCTTCCTCTCCCCACGGCAGATGCAGTTGACCCTGCCCTCAGAGGAGAGCAGACACAGGTCCTGACAACCTCCATTGTTCACACGGCAAAGGGAGAACTCGCCTACAGAGAAAGACATTTAGACAAGCACGCACGCACACACACACACACACACACAGCTATCCTTCCACCAGTGTCTAATGCAAAGTGACACAATCTAAATGGGATTCGCTGCTCCTTCCACTTGGACTTCATGCAGTCTGTGTGACAACTGAGAGGGGGTGTGGGAGGGAGCTGGAGAGGCATGCAGAAAGAGAACGCTTCTGTCAGAGTGGGTCAGAGTGAGATGGAGAAACCGGAGACATGATGGAAACAGAAAAGCAGGCATGTGGAGCTAGACGAGGGGATATGAAAGAGAGGTGGAAGTAAGGTTGAGGACTAGTGAGCGGAACTGGCATCGCTGTAGACAGAACACCGTGTGTGAGGGTGTCTGTTTGACTAGGAGGGATATTGGAAAACCCTCAGGTGGTCTGACAGCCCAAGGGTGTGGATCTATAATGGTGTAACACTCTTTCTAGTGTCTATTACTTGTGTCACCTCATGTTTGTGCAACTTTATTGGTGAACAATCCTCCGATCACCCCCTCACGCCATGAAGGCCTACGACTCCACTCACAGCTGTTGGTGTCGTTGGCCACGGCGACGATGCCCATGGGCTGCTGGGGGATGTCGGCACGCAGCAGCTTCATGTCTCCGCCGACGTACTTGTCCGCCCGGAGAACGGCCCTGCGGACCCAGTCCGTCCAGAAGATGTAGTCTCCGTACACAGCCAGGCCAAACGGGTGCACTGGCTCACTCTTCAGCACCACCTGCAGGGGGCAGCATACACCACTCACACCATGACTTACAATGGAGCGGGGGGGAATATTCACCGTGTCACATTTGGAAGGCTTTCCAAGTCTAGCGTGCGGGCGTGCGGGAGGGTGGGTGTGCGGGCGTGCGTCTCACTCACATAGCGGCGGCTGCCGTCGTACTCGCAGCGTTCGATTTTGTCCAGCGTGGCATCCGAGAAGTAGATTTTCTCCGAGCGGTGGTCAATGGCGAGGCCGTTGGGGGTCTTGATGTCGCTGCCAATGATGACCAGCACATTGGAACCAGACAGGGTGGCCCGCATGATGCTGGGAAACTGCTCGTTCCAGTTGGTCCAGAACATCAGACTGGACAACAACAAACATCACAATCAGAGAGACAGACAGAGCGCTGGACGCATCAGTACCACATGATCAGAACAGACCCTCTTCAGTACAGGCTTCAGAGGGAGCCTGGTGTGAGTCGTGGGTCTGAGGCTTTAACAAAGCCTGAAGGGACACTCACTCCTGACACTCGTCCAGTACGAAGGCTCGTGGGTGGTCGTCGCCGGACATGGAGACCACGGTCTGGCGGTCCGAGGCCCCCCAGCGACTCTGGTCCACCGTGTGGCGCGTGATGGTGGAGGTGGTGTAGCTCGTCCAGTAGAGAATGTCCCAGCCACGATGGTAGGCCAGACCCTCCACAGAGCCAACGTCTGGGAGAGGAGAGGAGGGTGAGGGTGAGGGAGGGGACAGCAGAGGGATTAGGGTGAGGTGGAGAAGAAGGAAAGGAGGGAAAGAGGGAAGGTGAGGTGGAGAGAGGAAAAAGGCTCACGTCAATCCCAGTGCTCTGTTAAAAGGCCATGAGCGTCGTCTCTGGCAGAGAGAGAAAGCTGGCAGGGGAGAGCTGGACGGCACGCCCAGGCTGGGGACATGACAGCCAAGTGGTAATGATCTAGAACATTCTGTGATTTAAGGCTTTTATCCAACAAACAGCTCACTAAAAGGTCAACACAGACGCTAACAGCTAGCATATTACTTTCCACTGCTTTTTTTTTTTTATCAATGGATTAGACATGGAAAGTTCAGGAAATCTTTTTCTGTTCTGCAGCCTTCAAATGTGTAAGAGCCTCAGAATGCACTTGGCAGCCCTGCCCAGCCCACGAGACCATGCTGCAAAGGGAGTGGGGAAAAAGACAAAGTGGGGAAACAGAGAAACAGATGTATAATGCTCTGTTGAAGCTGACATTCACACACACACACAAAATGGCAAATGCACATGCTCCTCTACCTAGCACACATGACTGTCACAAAGCAGATGAACACACACACAACCAAACACACCGTCATACACACTTCATAGGAGAGACAGAGGCAGAGTGAGAGAAAGAGCGAGTGAGAGAGTGAAAGAGAGAGAAACTGGACAGTTGGAGGCCTGCTCTGATCCTGATCTCGGGACGACCGAACAGCGGGCCAGTCACAAACCCACCCGGGATTCAACACCAGGTGGGACACTTAACACTTCCCCTCGATCTCGCCATTCCAACAGCACAGCCGTGAGTCAACACTTGGCCAGCCGACCGGGAGACTGTCCGAGCACGAGGCTCTTCCTCACTGACCACAGGGCTCGGAGGTGCAACGTTTCAACGGCTCCCCTGGCAGCTCAGGACACACAACGGAGGAAGTGCCACAGTATCGGTTGTATACCTCCCTCTCTTCTGAGTCAGGATGACATCCTACATCTCAGACCTGTGGAGACCCACTCTATCAACACATGTATCGCTGTTTTCCCATGTCTCTCTCTGCTTATTTGTCCATGCTTAAGAAATACTACTGTATTGTACATCCCACTTATTGCCTGCAAGAGTGGAGTGTTAAACTAAAATGGGAGTTATTAGTGTCCGGAGTTCATCCTGTAAACACACACGCACACACATTTATTACACTTATCTTCTGTAGGTGTGATAAAATGCCAAGAGACATCTATGTGTTTGCTCATAGTCCAACGGTCAATAATTAGAGAACCCAGATTTTTTCTTATTTGTGTTTGAGTTTGACTGTGCAACTGGGCGTCAGAGAGCGTATGTGACCGTGTGGGGGCAGACACACATGCGCGTGTCTATTCAGTGTCAACACCTCCAAACAATAAGCTGATTTCTTTTCTCTCTTCTCAAAAGTACATAGAAACCCCGGGTATGGCGTTGGTTGTCCTGAAATGTCCCTCCCACAACACACAGCACGCCTCTCCGGGCCTCCTCCCCGGTCATGTGTGGAGCTTTATAGAGCAGTCCAGAGTTCACCTGCTATGTACACTGATTCATCCTCCCCCCCCCCCCATTCATCCCCTAAGCCATCCACCTGCCTTTCTCTGCATTCATCTCTCCACAGATTCCTTCCCGGGAGCCTTGTCTAGCCGCTCGGAGTGCAAACTTGATTGAGCCGTCATGTGGAGAGAGCTGGTCTGATGTGAAGTGACGGGAGATGACACCATTCACAACATTTAGATCTCAGCTCTCGAAAACCAGCCACCGCTGAGAGCCCGACGGCCCTAGCAGGAGACCAGGGAGAAGCGGAGAGCCCGGAGGCTCGAATCAATACCCAGTCTACCTCCACGTAGGGGGGCAGGCATTCCTCCATATCCCCCCTCTCTCTGGGGGGAAAGGGAACAATGGTGGACGTGATTGCCAGGACTAGAAAAGCTTGATTCGCAAATGCGGGGGGGGGTCCTGCATACGACGTGGCCGAGGAAAATGGCTGTTCAGTCCCACTGGTGTTGAATATGGATGCTTTCTAGGAGGTAAAGATGCAGATTTTGTCATGATGTCGCTCCTCCTGGTGTGTCGGATTGTTTTCTCTATCAGTCACGAGTGAAATATTGAGAAAGGAAATGTTACTTGATCGATGTTGTGAAAGGGAACATTACACCGAGCTAACCAACAGGGAACACTGAAAATCCATGTTCCCTTTACTGTGCCTTTGTGAATCCATCATTCCTACAATCTTGTATTATCAGTAGTTTTACAACAGATGAATATTGACCCAGAGGAGTGCCAATGTTGGGCTATGACAGTTCTCATTAGTCAACATAACTGGAGTACTGCAGAGTTGTGAGCGTAGCAGCCAGGGCCAGGGTCCAGAGCAGGACTACAGGGGCGCTTCTCCATGGCTGGAGAAGGAGGCCTCCTGGGGAACAGCAGCAGCCCAGGAGAGGATGGTCACATGGGGAACAGCAGCGGGTCTGTCTTGGCAGTGGAGCAGGTTCTGGTGCCGGTGCTGGATGTGTTGATCTGGGTTCTGGGGGTGGGGGGCCACTCGCTGGTCATGCTCATCCTGTGTGGCAGGTGTAGGCAGAGGCCCGGGCCCAGGGGCCCGTCCTCCCAGGGGACAGTGACGGGGTCAGCTACTGATGTCCTCCTCCTGGCCCTCAGTGCTACGGACCTCCTCCTCCTCGCCATGCTGCCCTTCCACACCGTGGCCATAGCCACGCAGCACTGGCCCTTCGGCGATGTCATGTGTCGGCTGGTCAGCTTCCTGGGCGCGGCTTGCTCCTCTGCAAGCGCCTTCACCCTCGCCACTCTGGCGGTGACGCGCTACCTGACCGTGGTCCAGCCGGCCAGGGCCTACCGCCTCCTCACCGCGCGCAGGGTTACCGTGGCGACCAGCGCCCTGTGGGTGCCCGCCTGCGTCCTGGCCGCGCCCCAGCTGGTGTTCCGCTCGGTGGGCGCCCCGAGCCCGGCGCGCAGCGGCACGTCCTGCTTCTCCTTCCTGTCGCACCGCGAGCAGACGGCCTACGGCGTGTGCCACTTCCTGATGACCTTCGCCCTGCCCCTGGTGGTCATCAGCATGGCGTACGGCGGGGTCTACCGCTTCCTGTGGCGCCGCCGTCAGGACGGCATGGCTCCTCAGGTGGAGAGGTACCAGAGGAAGGTGACCCGGACGTCGGCCATGCTGGTGCTGGCCTTCACCCTCTGCTGGCTGCCCTCCTACGGCCTCATGTTCTTCCTGCTGGGAGGGGGGAACCCCGGGGCCACAGGCACCTCCCCTCGCTACGGGCCCCTCAGCGTGTGGGCACGCCTCATGGCCACCTCCTCCACGGTGGTCAATCCCATCCTCTACGTGCTCATGTCCCACAAGTTCAGGCAGGACCTGCTGAGGCTGCTGGCAGGGAGGGGGGGCGTGGGGGGGGCTCAGGCGGAGGCTCAGGACACGGCCTGAATCCAGCAGGGCTGCAGGGCGAGTGGTGTCGGACAGAGAGGAGGGTGAGGACAGACTGAAGGACTATTCTCCAAGATCCCTCCTGGCTGAGTCAGATATTTGACAGATATATTCTGATAGACTCAAACGGACGTTCACTGTGAAAGACTAACGGACGTTACACTGATATTTGCTACGATACAATGCAAGTGATTCTCAGCTCGAGTCAGGCCACTGACAGGCACTCCTGGGAACGGCAGACAAACATTCCATCCCATCTAATCATTAAGAGTAGGGTCATTCTCTGGCAGCATTTCTGTGTTCTGTTCTTGTCAGAAACAGTGTGGAGGTCTGTGGTGTATTGGACTCTGCTACCTACTTTCTTTGCACAGTTCGTTATGTACAGATTTATGTAATCCTTCTTTCCTTGTTATGCAGTTTTCATAAAGAATGTATTTGACCACAAAACCATGTTTTGCCCACCGTTTTTCTCTCGTGTTGGCATCCGTTAGAAGCATTAAACAAGATTTGAAGTGCAGCTTTTCCCCAGTCGTCTTTCTTCCCTGGGAAAAACTCACTGAAGGAGCCCCAGTAGAACCAAGAGCATTCCATCTACATCCAACCCTAACCCACATCTACCTCCAACCCTAACCCACATCTACCTCTAACCCTAACCCACATCTACCTCTAACCCTAACCCACATCTACCTCTAACCCTAACCCAAGACAAGACTCCTGTTCCACATGCTGTACTGTAGGTATTTCTGTACAACCTGCCATGTAAGCCACGTACAGTATGAGGGGACATCAGCAGCTTCTAAAGGAATAAGAGCAGGGCTGGGATAGAGGACAACACAATCTGCAATATTGCACTAATTGTAACTTACTTGTCTCAAGGTTAGTATAGTTATAAGGTCAGTATGGGATATTATGTGCATTATAGGGTTAGTATACTGTATTGTTTATTATTTTGTATATTTAGGAGGTTTATTATATTATATGTTAGCTTATCATAGGTGTAACCTATGTTCTGAGTACATATATGTTATGTTATGCCAGGTTGCTTTGCGTGCATGTGCATCTGACAATAAAATACTTGAACTTGAACAGGGAGCTGTAAAGGTAAGAGCAGATGGCCTGGGTTATTGCAGGAAGTGCTTACTCTCCACTACTGTTTTGCGGTCGGAGCCGTCGTCGTTGATGGACTGGATGTTTCCAAAGTGGATGTCGCTGAAGAAGATGCGGTTGGCCCCCTTCCCTCCTCCTCCTCGGTAGTCGAAGGTGAGGGCGATCACGTTCTTCATGTGCTCCGGGTCCTCAAACGGTTTGATGGGAGCGTTGAGGTTGTTCTCGTCCGACAGGTGCACGCTCTTTAGTATGGTCCGCTCCGAGTACAGGAGGTAGCCGTCGTAGTCACGGCAACCCCGCCCGTCCTCCGCCAGCATGCCGTGAGCGCAGGCACAGGTGCGCTGGCCGTTGCCGCGGTAAAGGCAGAGTTGTTGACAGCCACCGTTGTTGTCCTTGCACACATTAGTGCCTACGGAAAGATGAATATAACGCAGGGTTTAAAAACAGGGTTTGGGTATCTGTAGGACTGTAGTCTGTATTATATCTTCCTCCCTGTAACCTTTCTAATGAGGGTTATCAAGCACCTTGCTGGCGGGCTCTGTTGAAGACTTTGATGTCTTTGAGCTGTACTCCGATGCCTGTACGCAGTGACACGGAGTCTGTGGCATTGTCCTTGCTGCCTCGCTTGATGGAGCCGTTGGCATGGGTCCTAAGGGATGGAGAGAGGGAGGAGGCAGAGAGAAAGAGAGACAGAGAGAAAGACAGAGAAAGAAAGAGAGAATGAAAGAGAGAAAGAGAGAGAGATAAATAAGTACAGATTGTTATATAAGGGACACCATTTCATCAGAACAAACCAAAAGAGAAGACGAAAGATTAAATGCATGTCCGATCAAGGTAGAAGTTATGGAGGGCGCGTTCCTAACCTGTCGCTCCAGTAGATGTAGTTTTCGAACACCGAGACAGAGAACATGTCCATGTTGTTGTTGGCCAGCACCACCTCCCTGTTCTCTCCTGTCTCCAGGTTGATGCGCTCAATCTTGTCATTGCGAGCGTCACACCAGTACAGCAGACCCTCCTGCACACACACACAAACACACACGCAGATCACGCCAATGTCACACGTGGGCACACAAACATTATCATGATCAGCCTCCACACACACACACACACTCAAAATGACACAGAAGGAGTCTATACCTGATAGTCAATGGAGATGCCGTTTGGCCAGTTGATGCTGACGTTGACCAGTATGGCCCTCTGGGAGCCATCCAGACGAGACCTCTCAATACGAGGGTCCTGACCCCACTCTGTCCAGAACAGATACCTACACACACACACACACGTCAAGAAGTCCCCAGCTGCTAGGCCTACTACACATGATCATGAAGACGTGATCTTCCTCTCCACCCTCCTCCCTGCCCTCCTCACCCTTTCTCTGGGTGGACGGTGATGGCGCGGGGCTTGTCCAGGCCCTGGGAGATCACCACGTAGCGGAAGGAGCCGTTCAGTCTGGCCACCTCGATTACATCGAAGCCCTGGTCCGTCCAGTAGATGTTCCCTGTGGTGAAGGAAGCAGTTAAACCGTACTGTCAAAATACAGCAATGACTATCCCTGTAATAAAGACCTCAATGTGTAATTGTGGTTGTAAGACTGAACAAAGGCAGAAATTTGACCAAATACTAAAAAGCTGAACTTGTTCTGGGTGTATCTGACACTGCACCAAGCATGACCGGCCACTGCAGTGTGGTGAAGATGGTTCTCCAACTGGAATGTTGGATGGCCAGGATAGCTGACTGGGATTCTGCAGTGTTCTTTATTCCTCCTACAGCTAGTCAGTTTACACCCCAGTCCTGTGATCTACACCCTCTCCCTCTCTCTCTCTCTTTCTCTCTCTCTCTCTGAATGTAAGCAGAATGACTCATCTCAATCTCTAAAGCTGTAAAGTAGGTCAGATGGGCTGTGTGTTTTGAGGGAGAGTACGTGTGAGAGAGTGATCTCTCATCTGCCTCGGTTTAAGATTTGGTCTTTAACATAAATGTGAATTAACATGGTTATACCAGAGTGCGTGTGTGCATGTTTATGTGCCACACACCTGCTATCCAGTCCACAGCGATGCCCTCCACCCTGCCTATCCCATTAGTGACCACGTCCTCCCTCCAGGTCTGGTCTCTCTTGGCCCTGCTGATGGTGCTCAGGCCCATGTCCACCCAGTAGATGGTGTCATTGTCTGGGAGGGGAAGAGGAACCCATCACACCAGGATCTCAACATGCCAAAATACACCACTTATATGCATCTCTAATGTTTATGACGGTTCTTCCACTGTGTACCTGCATGGAAGTCTATGCCCACTGCCAACGAGGTGCCCGACACGGGCACTAAGGCGTCCGACTTATCGGCAGGGTCCAGGGGGATGCCACGGATGCCCTCGTGGACAGAGTACAGGAGGAAGGAGCCCACACCTGCCAACCAAAACCCTTCAGCTGAGTCGACATTTAAAGCACGTACGCCAACAATAGATCGAAAGGAGTGTGCGCGGGCGCACAACGCGTGTGTGCGCATGTGTGCGTGTGTGTGTTACCCTCGCAGGACTGCTGCCCCCTCCGGAGGCTGTACCCTGCGGTGCACATGCAGGCCCGGGTGGTGGGGGAGGTGGGGAGGCACAGCTGGGAACAGTCCCCGTTGTTGGTACTGCACAGGTTGGAGCCTGCAAACAAAACACACCCAAAACGCCACAGAGGTACAGCGACGCAAACAAGTTCAAGAACACTTGCAAACAAATGTGCACCATAGACGGATGTCTAAATGTGGTCATTTCTCCTTCAACGCACACACCTGTCTGCACGGTCTCGTTGTAGATCTTCATGTGCATCATGGGGGACGTGCTGTTCCTGAGGACCTTCCAGTTGCCTCCATCTTTCTTGTCACATGTCCCTATCTGGTCAGTGCCCTGGTCCGCCCACCACAGCTTGTCACCTATGACAACACGCAGCACAGCCAATCACAGCGTCGCCATCTCCAAGAGGGACCAATCAATACCCCTTAATCTGCCCACATACCTGACCACAGTGATTGCAATCACTGCATAGCAAAACTCGGCATGGATTTTTCAAAGTAAAAAACCGACGTGCTAGAAAAACGACGTACCCATTATGGCCAGAGCGGTGGCCTTGGTCAGCTTGCCCTTAACCCCCTCCATGACCTCCAGCCCGGAGCCGTCCAGTTTACAGCGGCTGATGGTGCTGTTCCCTGAGCTGATCCAGTACAGCTGTTCCGTGTCAAAGTCAATGGACAGACCTGGGAGAAATAACATGGATGTAAGGGTATCTTTCAGCCACCGGGTGGGGCTGTCCTCTATGGAGACGAACGCGGTGATTCTAGGTTAACGCGTTCAACAGAGAAACAAAGATCGAGGTCCAGCCGTTCAGTAATCATGTCTAGACGGTGGATCAATCAGGGACACTCACCAACAGGGCCTTTCTGATTGGTGAAGAGGACACTGCGGTTGCTGCCATCTGTGTTGGCAATGCTAATGTTGTCACCATCTGTCCAGTAGAGCTTTCTGGAAGACAGACAGACAGAGACATAGGTTAGTTAAAGGTCCAAACAAACACACACACACACACACACACCCACCCAGTTGTGTGTCAGTGTGATTGCTTTAGCATGTGTCCCTGTTTAGATCAAGGGGGTATTTACTCCCGCCCCCACTTCCTCTTAAAACAGCCACATCCACCGCACCCTCCAACTGCCTTATCCAACTCCTGAAGGAAGTTGCTGGGAACTATTTTAACCTCCTACTCTCCCGTCTTCCATTCTCCTTGCCCCCCCCCCCCCCCTCTCATTCTCTTGTCGGTGTGTTTATGTATGTGTGCGTGTGTCCGCGAGTGTGTGTGTGTTTACGAAAGACAAAGCCGTCCCAGCACACGGAGCCAGCATCTGTTTCTCATTTCCCCCATGCCAACAAGGCTGAAATCGGAAACATTCCTCCACTTTAGTAAGTCTTTCAAAAAACAAAGAGTAACGTTACTGCGAGACAGAAAAGAAGAGTCTTTCTTTCACCAAAATCCACACAGATACCCAATACTACAGCCACCAAAAAAAACGAGATATCTCAAATGTTTCCCTTTTTACTGAGCAGAGAAAGGGCTTGCTGAGCTTCATTCTTCAAAGAGAGAAAAGGAAGAGAGTGAGAGAGGGGGGGGGGGGGGGAGTGTGGCCGAGAGACAATCAGAGAAGAAGCTGAGGCAGAGAGAGGGTGCAGCAGAACGGAGGGGGGGGGGGGGGGGGGGGGGAGTGTGATTGAGGGAAATGAAGACTGAGAGTGGGCCAGTGTGTGGCACTGTTTAAATAATGTATAAGTTCTATCTGGCCCTGAGGAACAGCAGCCATCTGTTGACAAAGAGAGACAGAGATGGAGGGCAGCAAGAGAGAGAGCAACAGGGAGGAAATAGGGAGAGCAAGATAGAAAGAGATGGAGGATGGAAGGAGAGAGAGAGAGAACGAGAGAGAGAATGAGAGAGAGAGAGAGAGAGAGAGAGAGAGAGAGAGAGAGAGAGAGAGAGAGAGAGAGAGAGGGGAGAGAAAGAGAGAGAATTCATCTCATCCTGAATGAGAGAGCAGTTAGAGGTCAGCCACCATCTAAACCAGTCTGCCTGTGATGGCAAGCAATAGGATATATTTTCCAGCCAGCCTGTGCTTATGTATGTGTGTGTATGTGTGTGTATGTGTGTGTATGTGTGTGTATGTGTGTGTGTGTGTACCCACCCCAATATTGGGTGTAGCACCAGACAGTGGGGTTTATCCAGGCCCTGTATAACAGCATTCTTGAAAGATCCATCCAGTCTGGCTACGTTAATCTGTTTCTTGTTGGCATCATAGCTGGTCCAGAACAGGTTCCTGGACACCCAGTCCACCGCCAGGCCGTGAGCGTTAGGCAGGTCTACAGAGGGACATGAACACACATTCAGTACCTGAACACACCACATCGCCAATGTAAACAACTGTGCAAGTTGGTAACACCTCATACTCTATCGTTCAACGGATTCAATCACTGTACCAGCCTCTCTGCAAATTACAAACCATGGGTGGAAGAGCCGTGTCATGCACTGCTTCCAAACTGTGGAACTCACCACCTGTTTCCATCAGAAATGCCTCGTCGCTTGGCTATTTTAAGAATTTGCTTAAAACGTACCTTCGTACCCTGTGTCTACTCTTAACGTTATTGTATATTATGTTTTATGACTAATTCCTACTGTACTGTAACACTTTGAATGCAATAAAGGCGCATTACAGATAACATTTATTATTATTATCACTATTATTAGCAGTGCAGTTCTCATGATGGATCCCAAGTACTGTCTCCAGGAGTCCAGTACTGTCTCCAGGTGTCCAGTACTGTCCCCAGGTGTCCAGTACTGTCTCCAGGAGTCCAGTACTGTCCCCAGGAGTCCAGTACTGTCCCCAGGTGTCCAGTACTGTCCCCAGGAGTCCAGTACTGTCCCCAGGAGTCCAGTACTGTCTCCAGGTGTCCAGTACTGTCCCCAGGAGTCCAGTACTGTCCCCAGGTGTCCAGTACTGTCCCCAGGTGTCCAGTACTGTCCCCAGGAGTCCAGTACTGTCCCCAGGTGTCCAGTACTGTCTCCAGGTGTCCAGTACTGTCCCCAGGAGTCCAGTACTGTCCCCAGGAGTCCAGTACTGTCCCCAGGTGTCCAGTACTGTCTCCAGGTGTCCAGTACTGTCTCCAGGTGTCCAGTACTGTCTCCAGGTGTCCAGTACTGTCCCCAGATACAGGACTCACTGAGCATCGTGCCAGGTGATCCTTCTCACCTGCAGACACCACCGTCTCCACCCCCGTCCCGTTGATGAAGGCTCTCTTGATGGTCTGAGTTCGGACGTCTGACCAGTAGATGCGGTGCTCCTGGGAGTCGTAGTCCACGGCAGTCACGTTGTCGATGTCCGGCACGGTGAAGGAGATTATGTAGTTGTAGTAGGGGTTGTCTATGTCCACGCCACGGATCTCGATCTGACGGGCGTACAGCAGGAACTGACGAGACTCTGCAGAGAGGAGCGAAGATGAGACATGCTTTTTTGTAGGACTGTGTGTGTGTGTGTGTGTGTGTGTGTGTGTGTGTGTGTGTCGTGAAACACTGGCCGGTTAACACAATGACATTACTCCTCGTATGATGGTGTTTGGCGTACTCCCAGACACATGACTGTGTTTCAAATCAGTTCAGACAGCATTGAAGCACTGTCTTTATTAGACAGAACAGTACCATTAGTGTGTGCATGTGTGTGTATATGCGTGTGTGTATAATGAGAACACTCAGGCTGGCTTAGACAGGCTCGACTGGGTCGCTAGTGTGGAGGCTGATGCCTGGATGACAAAGAGGTTCCCCATTCTATTACCCCATAGAAAATAGAAAAGGCTTTCCTGAATACTAAATATTCTCTCTCTCTCACACACTCACACACACACAAAATGTCACATTTTGTTACAGTTCATCTCGACACTGTCACTAAATGAGATGTTTAATCCTGCTAATGTGAATGTAGCCATGTGTTAGTGTGTTTGAGTGTGTTCATGTGCGTGTGTGTGTTTATGTGCGTGTGTGTATATGCATTTGTGTGTCTGTGTGTGTTTGTCTGTGTTCAGCCAGGACCCCCTACTGTGAGGATAAGCCACTGTACGTAGGCACTGGAACTAAAACCTGTCTCTGAATCACACTCTCTCTCTTTCTTTCTCTCTTTCTCTCTCTTTCTCTCTTTCTCTCTTTCTCTCTTTCTCTCTTTCTCTCTTTCTCTCTCTCTTTCTCTCTTTCTCTCACACACACACCTGCAGGAATAGGAATCCCACTGAGACATGTAACTACAGCTCAGTTGAGACAAGCCTGGTCCGGCTCACGGAAGGCAGGTAGCAGGTGTGACTGTAGGTGTGCGCGTGGGTGTTATTTCTCACCATAGCAGGTGTGTTTGTCTGTGCCCAGCTTCATGAGGTGAGGGCAGGAGCAGGAAAAGGTCTGGTTGTAGTTGATCAGACACAGGTGAGAACACGGCCCTGTTCCATTGTTAGCAGCACACGGGTTTGGAGCTGAGGACAAAGGGAGAGCGAGAGAGGTAAAAGGGAGAGAGAGAGAGAGAGAGAGAGAGAGAGAGACAGACAGACAGACAGACAGAGAAAGGAGAAGGAAGGAGGAAAAGGGGTATTCAAATACATTGGAGAATGGAGGACCTTCAGTAAAAGCTTACAATAGCCCCTGCTGGGGGAGTCGAATGTGTCTGTGGTGTGCTTGCTCAGGGCCAGAACATGGGATCAGCAGAGCTTTCAGAGAGCTTCCATCTCTCTCCCCACACACATGGTTCAGTCCAGAGGAGTGTGTGTGTGTGTGTCTTACCCTGGGGCTGTCTAGAAGGGTGGTACACCTGCAGGTCAAAAGGCTGTGTGTTGGTTCTCTGGACCACTGTCACATTGTTGCCGGTCCACTTGTTGGCCTTGGCCAGTGTGTTGGTCCTCCAGTCTGTCCAGTACACCTCGCCCCCGTACATGGTGACAGCGAAGGGGTGCGACAGGTATTCATGTCCCCTCAGCACCTCTATCAGGCCGGAACCATCATATTTTGCAGAGTAAATAGCATCAGACCTGGAGGACAACAAAGTGGAAATATACTGAAACTGTGGTTTTTGTTGTTGTTGCAGTATATTGTGTGTGCACATATACTGTATATACATACAAACGTGTTCGTGTGTGTGTGTGTGTGTGTGTGCGTGCCCTGTCCGACCTAGCATCGATCCAGAGGATGCGTAACTCCAGGTAGTCCACAGTGAGTCCGTTAGGCCAGCCTCCGTTCCCCGTCTCCTTGTGGATGGTCCTCCTGCCCTCGCCACTCATAGAAGCTGCCTCAATCCTAGGCATGCTGGCATCCCAGTCTGTCCAGAACAGAATACTACACAGAGAGAGAGAGAGAGGGAGAGAGAGAGATGGGGAGAGAGACAGACGGGGAGAGAGAGAGAGAGATGGGGAGAGAGAGAGATGGGGAGGGGGTTATTGATCAATGAACAGAGAGGGAGAGCGCACCCCCACCCTTCCAGTAGCCAGTGGTGGAGCTACCATCCTGGGAGAAGCAGGAGGTAGAGGTCTTACCCATAGCGGGGGTCCAGAGCGATGGCGCGGGGGTGCTCCACCTCCCCAGCCAGCAGGGTGGTCCGCATGGTGCCGTCCAGCTTGGCCACCTCGATCTGGTCCAGGTTGCTCTCCACCCAGTAGATGTTCCCTGCGATCCAGTCCACCGCCAGGCCCTCAGGGGTTGCCAGCCCGTACTGGATCACCACGTCGAAACTGGTCAGCGCTGGAACCAAAGGGGAGAGGAACCTGTTTCTACACGGCTCTTTATGTCTGCCTACCGCCCCCCCTCTCCTATCTGTCATTGTGTTTGTGTCTGCTCAGGCGTCAGGCAAACGGCTCCATGCGCCAATGTGACGGCAGCTTATCTAACGATTCCCAATAACAGGACTTGAGCGACCCCAGCATGGGTGTACTGTAGGTAAACACAGGAGATGAAGGGCCTTGGCAAGACAAGACAAGGAGAAACGCGTGCTCCTCCTTCTCATCTCTGGAACTGGCCTATTCATTTATCCATTCTAGGTCCATAATCAGGGAGAAGTGTCTAATCATATGAGACTACTCATTATCCTAACTGGAGCAGGGAGCATGGAAACACACACACACACAATGTCTCTCTCAACACACACATATCAGGTTTCCATGCATGTAATTAGCAGGCCTGGTCTGCTCTCTATATGTTTTGATTGATTGGTTTTGCCTGTTTGAAGGTAGCTGTTTAGTTTTGATTGATTGGTGTTCCCTGTTTGAAAGTGGCAGTGTGGTTGTGATTGATTACTTTTGTTTTTCGGCAGAAGCCAGACCATCTGCTTTGTTGTTTACTAGCCTCCCCAAAACAGCAGGTAGGCCTACAGCACTATATAAGCACTATTCCCAGAATTCTTCACTGAAGACCTTTGGGAGATGAGTCATGTTAGTTTGAATGTCCTCTCAGGCACAAAGAAATGTGCTGTTTTTCAGATGAACCATGTTATGGTGGTCTACGCTTGAAATGCTATAGACAGCTGGAAAACAGAGCTCCAAAAAAGTTCTTAGCCAAGAATCTGCTTCCATATTCATTGTTCGATATTCAGTGTTCCTTTCACCTCATTCAAGGAACCCTTCACAGGTCAGACATCAGCTCGAGCTCCTGGTTGAGTCACGGCCGCTCACCTCCATTCTCCGACAGCTTGCCGCGGTAGATCTTGTCCTCCACCACATCTGTCCAATAGAGGGCGTTCTGGCTGAGGTGGAAGTCCAGGGCGATAGTGTTCCTCAAGCCAGGCACCAGGACGCTGAACTCCCCCTTGTTGAGGTCAATACGCCGGATCTCATGACGATTGGAGAAGATGATAAACGGCTTGAAGGGATCTGAGAAAGAGGACAGAGATGATCAAGACATGGTGGAGCCCACATCCAGGACTAGGACCAGGAGCCAGGCCCTCAATCCCTTTACAGACACGTCTGGTGCAGTATACCATATTACATCCATGCCACCATGTGAATAAGGACACCAGAATGCTCTACTGTAGAAATGCTTGCTTCAGTGTTGCGCGTCCATGAAAGAGAAGCAGAACTAGGAAGAAATCCACTATAAATCCAGCTTAATTAAAAGTATGTGTGTGTAAAATGGAGGAAAGTTATCTCTGGCAAGCAGACATTGTGATGAATGACTGTGTGCTACAGCTACAGCACTAGCTAGCTCTTTCAGACTGGGTGCCAGTAATGTAGCCAACTCCCTCTGTGTAACACTAGTTCCACTCCTACAAGGTTGTACATCATCTGCAGGCCTAGTTTGCCTACAATTGGACTTTGTTTTGCTAGTAAAGGCATTTTCAAACCTATTTAACATTGCTCTGTTGTGATTGTTGATAATGTCCCTCAAGGTACTCTTCGTAAAGGTACTCTGTTTTCAGTTTCTAGTGAGTAAGCCTGAATGTCTATTTCAGAATGTCCACAATTGTGCTGTGTTCTGTCCAGGTGTGTTCTCATGTGAACACAGCCTCTTGGAACACTGTCTTCTCTGCTCTAGAGAGGAGGATGAGGACAGGAGAACGCTAACAGTGCAGCAGACTGGGATCTAGTCAAACCACACAGCATCCTGCTCGCATCCTGCCAGCTCAGCCCAGTTCTTGGACTCTTCAACCCCAAACCACAACACTTCTTGGCTATGTACACGCTGCTGTACTCCCCAGACTCCTGCCATCATCAGCTCTCCCCTCCCTCTCCCCATCTTGGTCTTCCCCTCTATATCTCGGTCTCCTTGTCTCGGTCTTCCCTCCCTCCTTCTCCCGGTCTTCCCCCCCTCGTTCTCCGTCTCTCCCTCCCTCCCTATCTGTCTCCCCTCACACCCACACCCACCATTCATCATAGCCTGTCTAGCTCACCCTTACTTTGTAACGGGTTCTTGTCACGGTTCTTATTCCACTTCAAACCACTAAAACCTCTCATACTGGCTCTCCCTCTTTAACGCCCACCTAGTCACCGTGCTCTCATCTCTTCGCGGCTCTTGTTCCTCTAACATGGTCCCTCTCTACTTCCCTGCACTCCCGCCCGCCCGCCCGCCCGCCCTCCCGCCCGCCCGCCCTCCCTCCCTCCCTCCCTCCCTCCCTCCCTCCCTCCCTCCCGCCCTCCATCCCGCCCTCCATCTCTCCCTCCCTCTCGCCCTCCCTCTCGCCCTCCCTCTCGCCCTCCCCTTCATCCTCACCAGTGCTCTTGCAGTTCTCCATGTCGGGCTCCAGTTCCCAGCCTTCGTAACACGAACATTTGACACTGAACTTGTCCTGTTCACAGCGCTGGCTGCACTTCAGGTGCTTTGCACAGAAGCTCTGGATCTGGCACGTCTTGTTGTCAGCGCCCAGCTCCATGCCCAGCGGGCATGAACACACCACACCCTCACCAGGCGCAACCGTGCAGTTATGGCTGCAGTCTCCGTTGTTCATTGAACACAAGTCTGGAAAAAGAAGGAAAGAGAGAGAAAGTCAGGGCCAAGCTGTGGCTTGTGATGACGGCGTCGATGCGCGTTTGTTCAGCACGCGTAGTGCGACCTCACCGCAGAGCTTCTCGTCGGAGCCGTCGGGGCAGTCGTCGGTGCCGTCGCACAGCTTCTCAGCAGGCAGGCAGATGGTGGAGTCGTTGGCACACACGTGGTGGGAGAGCTTACACACCAGCGCCTCACAGTTGTCCTCGTCGGAGTTGTCCTCGCAGTCGCTGTCCCCGTCACACACCCAGGCCTTGCTGATGCAGCGGGCTGGGGGGGGGGGGGGGGGGGTCAAAGCTCAAAGGTCAAACCTGTGTCCATCCAGGCCAACAAAGCACAGAACGGCAGCGCCCGAGGAACTGTACTTTGTATCTGAAATGACAACCGCTCGCCTGGTCTACGGTGTGATGCAGGGTCATCCTCACCCGAATCCCTGCAGCCAAACTTGACGGCCGGGTCACACATGTGCGTTACTCCCTCGCAGGTCTTCTCGTCACTCAGGTCCATGCAGTCCGTGTCTCCATCACAGCGCCAGCGCATAGGGATGCACAGGCCGTCCATCCGACACTGGAACTCATCTGTGTGACAGCCGCCTGGTGGTCGTGTGGCTGGACAACAACGAGAGACAAGGAGAGAGAGAGAGATTCAGAAACTTGTTGTCTAAACACAACCAGTCCACTCTATTTAAGCGTTAGATATACCAGGATTTAGACCAATGGGTGTCAAAAACATCAATATTTGACAGCAAATAGGATGTACAGTATTGTAAGCGTCACTGTGAATTACAAATTCCCTGTACCAGTTAGACGAAATGGTGCAGGGTGAGAAGAGAGGCCGAGAGAATGAGGTAAACCATACGTTCCATCACCAGACGCTCCTGTGAGAGCGACACCTCACAGCAGTCGTTTCCCCTCGTCTCACCATGGGGTCTGGGAGACACAGTGTCCCAGACCCCACTTGGACGTTCACTTGGACGTCACGCACCAGCTCTGGACTTTATACAATCAAGCAATCATGAAGGACCTCGCCCAAACACTAATGAGCACCTGGCACAGTCTGGCTCACGCATGGCGTCAGGTGCTGGCAACTGTCAGCAGACCGCCCACCCAGAAGAGAGGACGGACTCTAATGGTTCATTCATAAACACATGGCGTGGATTTCTTCATTACCAGGCGGCTCCCATTCACTACTAACCTGGCATGCCTGAATGAAAGCAACCGAATGCCCAGGAGGCACCCACTAATGGAACGCTGGCATTGGAACAATGGAGGGAAGAGGCAGGACCTGGCTTCTCTGCCCTACACCCATCCGTGGCATCACCAATTAAGATGGTCAATGGAGGATTGGGGAATACTGCGAAAGGTTGATGGCTGGCGCAAGGGAAGAAAAGCCATGTGTGTCACAGTTTGGGCATGTGTGTGGCTGTGTGGAGGCTCATGTCACGTGTGTGATACAGATGAACCCTAGTTGAAGAGAGTGTGTGAGAGCTTGTGTGTTTGTGGATGAGAACACACGCGCACACATTTTGGTGCACAAGGACCCACATATTTGTCCATATTACACACACACACACACACACACAGCAGCTCCCTAACCAGCCTGCCCTCCTGTGACCTTCATTAAAACCTCAGGCTGCCTCAGCCTGTTCGACTTTGTGTAGTGTGGTGGTGGAGGGGGTGGAGGGGGCGGTGGGGGTGGAGGGGGTGGTGGGGGCGGTGGGGGTGGAGGGGGAGGTGGGGGCGGAGGGGGAGGTGGGGGCGGAGGGGGAGGTGGGGGCGGTGGGGGTGGAGGGGGCGGTGGGTGCAGTCTGTCTGGCTGCGACTCCAATTCTCTGGTTCCAGCCCATAGTGACGGAGGCTGAGAAAAATCTGTTGACTCAAGCTCCCTCCGTCTATCTATTTTGAGCAAATGTTACCTTTCCTGGTTAGGGTGGATATACACACAGAACCACACATGCACACAGCCCCACGATGTTGACGTGTGGTTTGTCCCACCACGAGAGGCTGGTCTCATATGTTTATCAGGCAAGGCATGTTTGGAGTCGTTACTGGGGTCTCCAACATGCAGTACCCTGGGGTGTGAACAGGTAGGGGGGCTATGGGGTGACGAGCATGTTGTGATGTTCCCAACGACATGGTGAACTGAGACGGTCCCTAAGGAGACCGCTGGGGGGGGGGGATTAGGATGGAATGACATGACTGGACATGTTGAACTGCAGGGGATGGGAAATATGGAGTCTTTACATCGTCAACAACTATCCATCACACCACTGTGATGGATAGGGAACAGCCCTGTTTATGGGAACAGCCCTGTTTATGCTCCATAATTAAAGGAATGTGGCATTCACATAGACCTCCTGCCCCTTCTGGGAGCTTTGCGTCTCTTGATTGGGAAATGAAGGGTTGAGAAAACCACGATTGGTTGTGTTGACACTTAAGCTGTCACTCGCTTGATTAGCTGTGGGTCTGAGACTTCCCTCTGATTGGTTGGTCCCTGTGCCGGAACTCACCCTGGTTGGTGCAGTTGGCGTGGGTCTCGTCGCTGTAGTCGCCACAGTCGTTGTCGCCGTCGCAGGTCCAGTAGTCTGGGATGCAGCGCCCGCTGTTACACTTGAACTGGGCGCTAGAGCAGGAGTGGCTGCAGCCCGCCTCGTCGCTGTTGTCCCCGCAGTCGTTGTCTGGAACACACGCACACACAGTCAGACCTCTCACACACGTGACGCTCCCTTGAGAAATGCTGAGATATTCGCCCAGGTCGTGGACCCGATTGAATCTTTTTCTTACACATAGCTTTACAGGCTAGATAGTACACGTCACGTTACTTTTACCACCAAATAGAACTTCAACCAAACTGATTATCAGGAAAGAGAGAGAGAAGACAGAGTATAAAATAAATCACAGAAATTGCATAGATCAGACCATGCACCATGAGTGAATGTACCCAGCACTGATACATTGAGCTTGGCAGCAGAGGCAGAACGTCCTCCCTGGTCTACAGGGGTGAAAGCAGCCCTACACTGAAGGATCACAAGGAAGGTCTTTTCTTTTTTTGTCCCCCTCATTTCTCGAAAGCACCTCCGATAATATGCTTCAGTTTTGTATGCTCAGATTTACAGTTATAGCATCGATCTCTGTCCCTGGATTAAGCGCATAAGAAGCAGCTGTGGTGAGTTTTACTGAAATAAATAATAGTTTACTAGTAAAGATATCATTAGTAGAGAAGCAGGCCGGCTCCTAACCTATCTATCCCTATAGGCCTTGAGGGAGGCCGTGGCCTAGCAGAGTCTAGTCAAGGTTTCCCTGCTCCGCCACAGCGAGGCTTAAGCCTGCAGCGTCATGGCGATGGTGCATGTTGATCTATGCACTAACCGGTTGGGTTCGGACAATTCAACTCATCAGAGCCATCCCCACAATCCTTTTCTGAAAGACAGAACCAACGGGAGACAGCAGAGTGGGCGCACAGCACAACACCAGACAACACGCATGGAACAACAACAGTAACCGACACCTGATTGACAGTGGGAGACCAGGCAAGCACAGACACACAAACATCCTCACAGGACAAGAAGACAGCTGGCGCTTATGGGGTGGCAGGTGAACATTACCCAGCATGCTGAGCTACAGGCCAGCGTGACAGCGTGACAGCGGGGCACTAAGGAGCACACAGAGCAGCTGGAGGAGGAGGAGGGGGGGGGGGGCGAAGGAGAGGAGGCGAGGAGGAGGGGGAGGAGGAGGGGGGGGGGCGAAGGAGAGGAGGCGAGGAGGAGGGGGAGGAGGAGGGGGGGGGGGCGAAGGAGAGGAGGCGAGGAGGAGGAGGAGGAGGGGGGGGGGGGCGAAGGAGAGGAGGCGAGGAGGAGGGGGAGGAGGAGGGGGGGGGGCGAAGGAGAGGAGGCGAGGAGGAGGGGGAGGAGGAGGGGGGGGGGGGGGCGAAGGAGAGGAGGCGAGGAGGAGGGGGAGGAGGAGGGGGGAGACGGAGACTCTTACCATTGTCACAGCGCCAGTTGATGTTGATGCAGCGGCCGTTGTTGCAGGTGAACTGGGTCAGGGGGAAGCAGGTGGGGTACGCTGGGGACAAAGTGACACTGGCGTCAGCCAGGAGAAACTACACACAGCATGAATGACCAGATGGGATCAGGAAGTCTGAAGTATCTGCCTTGAGAAGGCTGTAAATGCCCCCCTGAGCCACAGTCATGTGACCTCTCAGGAAAAGAGCTTAATGACCGCAGGATAATGGTTCTAGGTTAAGAGGTGACTCACCACAGGAGCCGGGCTCGTCTGAGCGGTCCCCACAGTCGTCGTCCAGGTCACATGTCCATGACAGGGGGATGCAGCGCCCGCTAGCACACGAGTACTGGTTAGGCGGGCACGTGCGCGCTGGAGCAGAAGAGGACGGTTGTCATGGGGGAGTTGGCATAGAGATAGCCCACCTCTTCTGTGGAAGTGCCTCTACTAACAAGCCCCACGTTGCCCTTTGAAATGCTACAACATAGGTCCGAATCGGAGAAGAGGAATGGCTACATTTTTAGGCCCTTATAGCTTTCTGAATAAATGTTTTTAGGAAAGCAGGTATCCAGTGCCTGTCTACGGTGGGCTTGTGTGTGTGTGTGCATCCTACCAGAGCAAGTGGTGTTGGACTCATCCTCATCATTTCCACAGTCGTTGTCTCCGTCACACAGCCAGCGGAGGGAAATACAGCGGTTATTCTGGCACTTAAACCTGTCGGCAGGGCAGGTGTGCTGGTCTGGGGAGCGGGAAGTGGAGGAGTAGATTGAGCGAGGGGTCAAGGTAGAGGAGTGGGGGAGGTGGGGCACAGGGATACAGTGTAAGCACGAGCATATAGTGTGTTTTGGACAAGGTCTTGTTTTGTCTGAAAATGGAGCCTGTCTGCACTCTGGCCACAGACAGACAGACAGACTGGCTAAGAGCTTTTCCAGACCCACCAACATTCCCGCATACCTACACACACACGCACACACGCACACACAGGTCTGGCCTTTCTCAATTCATTCTGGCATCAACAGACTGTCAAAGTGAAAGTGCTGGAGGCCATGTGACCCCAGTGGTCCAGAGATGGGAGGAGAGGAGATGAGAGAAGGCAGCTGGTCTATTACCAGCAGGGTGGCTGTTGACAGGTGCCCTTTATACTCAAATTCTGGATTATTACTGTACTCTGGAGTCTGTGTGTGTGTGTGTGTGTGTGTGTGTGTGTGTGTGTGTGTGTGTGTGTGTGTGTGTGTGTGTGTGTGTGTGTGTGTGTGTGTGTGTGTGTGTGTGCGTGTGCAGACTCACGGCACAGCTCTGGGGCCTCATCGCTGTTGTCCAGACAGTCGTTATCTCCGTCACACTTCCATCTCTCCTGGATACAGCGGTTGTTTTTACATGCAAACTCTCCTGGCTGGCACTGAGGAGGGGGGATGTACGAGGGGTTGGCTGGGTGGAGGGGTAACAACAGGGAAAAGGGAGTGGAAGAAAAACGTTCAAGATCTCAACTTGAATTAAAACGGCCTGAATTGGGAGTCCATGTTGAATTTCAACACAGCATCTCAGTGGAGGGATTCAGGGAGACAAGAGTGGAACTGTGTACCTCACACTCTGCCCAAACAAAATCTAGCAGTCCATAATCCAAGCCTAAACTGGGCTGCTGCTTCACACATGAGAAGGATTTCGGCTTGCAAGCGACACACACACGGTTAAACTTGGAGATACGGTTTTATCCTTGCTTAATCTGCGTAATCCTACTTCCCCTAGTCCCCTACTTTGATCATGGTTCTAGAGAAAGACAGACATGTGACCGACACACACACACACACACACACCCCTACCTTTGCAGCTGACGTTGTCATGGTCGTCCAGTAGTTGGTCCTCTGCACAGGCACACTGTCTCCCTTCAGGGATGGCCAGACAAAGGCTGCTGCAGCCACCATTGTTGACACGACAGGCGTTCGACCCTGTAGACACGCACACACACACACACACACACTCTTGGTTGACAGAGAGGAGCAGGTGTAATGACAAACAGAAGGATGGAGTTGTAGGAGGACTGGGGGGGTTACCTTGCTGCTCCTGGGCATCGTACATGCGGATCTCAAAGATGGGCGGTCTCTCGTTGCGGAGCAGCGTGGCGTGGTTGGTGGTGGTGTCCAACTTAAAGATGCTGCCACTGCGGTACTCATTCCAGAACAGGAAGTGCTTGTAGTGGCACAGGCCGAAGGCGTGGTTCAGCTCCTGGCCCTCGTACACAGTCTTACCACACAAACAGTAGGAGGGAGACATACAGTCAACCCAGAAACAGTCGACCAATAGCCCCAGATGTTGGTCAAAACTAAACTAAACGCCTTTATAATCTAATGAACCACAGTGGTTACGGTGGACCACGTCAGGCCCGTCAAATCCATTTTGAAAAACTAAAACAACCTTCTCCACCCGCTCCCGTGTAGCTGACCTTGCGTTCGGTGCTGTTGAGGTAGACCATCTCGATGCGGTCGTAGTAGGCGTCCACCCAGTACAGCAGGCCCTGGGGGATGTCCAGGCTCAGGCCGTTGGGCCACAGCACCGTCTTACTGGTCAGGAACACGTTCCTGTTGGAGCCGTCCATCCAGGCCCGCTCAATCTTCCCTCTCTTACTCTCCTTTGGGTCCTCCTCCCAATCGGTCCAGTACATCCACCTAGGGAGGCCACCCAAGTCAGTCAGTCAGTCTGTGTGTGTGATAATGTCAGCCCCTTCCTCCTCCCCTAAAACACAGGCAGTTCATGTGCAAGCAGAGGCATAGCCTACTGTAAATGGGACATGTCAATCAAGACCTTGAGGAATCAGTTTAGTTTCAGGTCTAGTTCTGCGCTCATCCATCACCAGGAGGCTCCGTCCCCAATTTCTTTCTCTCTCTCACACACACACACACACACTCACATCTCTATTGCACTGACATGAGAAACTATCCCCCCCCCCCGTGGTCTGAGGCTGACTGATGACAAGCCTTACAGCCAGGGAGTGGATTTCTCTAGGTAAGCGTAAAGAAACAAATCTCCCTGTCCTTGTCGATCTGAAGAGTTTAAAGACACTACACACATATACACACACACACACACAAATAGATTAAGACATAGGAAGTATGTATTAAAGCCTTTGTTTGGCCAGTGAACAGACAGTCATCTGTGGATGAACACAGTGAAGAGAGAAATAAAACAGCGGGTGCATAAACCTGAAGACTCAATCTGAGCCAGAGCTGGGATGATTGAGACTGAAGACAAAGTAGCAATAAGAAGGTCAAAAAAGACCATCAGAGAACAGGTGGGAAAGAAGTGATGAAATTGGTGAACTATATTATATTTATATTTAGTCATTTAGCAGACGCTCTTCTCCAGAGCGACTTACAGTAAGTACAGGGACATTCCCCCGAGGCAAGTAGGGTGAAGTGCCTTGCCCAAGGACACAACGTCAGTTGGCACGGCCAGGAATCGAACTGGCAACCTTCGGATTACTAGCCCGATTCCCTCACCGCTCAGCTACCTGACTCCCTACTACTGAAGGGAGACCAGGCTTTCAGTCACTGGAATCTAAGTAGACAAGCATCCAACTGATTGGAGCTGACCACCACCCTCTCCGACTCCCTACCTCTCTCACTCTTGCGCACACACACCCAAACTTAATTTCCCAGCCAACTCTCCATTCATTTCAAAGCCACAAACATGCTGGGAAGAGACATTGATTTCTAAGCCAAAATCATTTATATTCAGTAGCCTTCCTCTCCCACCGCACGCATATTAAAGCCCTAGGTGTACCATGTCTCAACCACATCTCAGCCCCAGACCACAACAACCCCCTCCACAACTCACCCATGCAGTGGGTCCACAACGATGGCTCGTGGGTGGGTCATCTTGCCCTCAATGAGGGTTTTGCGAGTCTGTGAGGCCTTCTCCAGCCGGGCCACACTGATGCTCTTCTTGGGCCCGTCGTCTGTCCAGTACAGGTTATCAGCCATCCAGTCCACTGCTATACCCTCCACGGTGTGGATCCCTGAGCACGGCCACCAGACATGGCCCACAGAAGACATGAGAACAAACATTTTGGATCAGTCTTCAACAACCAAAAAAAGCTGTTCGACCCCAAATATTCCAGATGTTCTAAAATGACGGCGGTGGTACAGTACCTTCCTTGAGGATGGTGTCCCTCTCCGTGCCATCGATCTTCTGCCGGCCGATGAGGAAGCTGGTGGCATCGGCGAAGTAGATGAACTCGCTCTCGGCGTGGAAGTCCAGCGCCCGTGGGTTCATCAGGTTCTCTATGGGGATCATGTACTCGTCGGGCACCTTGGCATTCATGTCCATGCCCCGGATAACCCCTGGACGACCTTTACCGTAGACCAGGAAGAGCTCGTGCTCTGGTTCTGAAGGGGGGACAGGAGAGAGAACCCTTCACTTGGCTTGACTAAGGACGTTTACTGGACCACAGTAAGATGGATGAGGCGGCTGGAATGGTCCTGGCATCACAGAATCCTCATCATCCAATCACCTCGTAACATACAACAGAAGCAATGAGTTAAACACTGACTCATTAATAGCACGGTCAATTACATTCCATCGATCAAGACAGGAAGTGACATGCAGGAGCAACAGTCCTTAATAAAAGTCTAATAGATTTTTCACTAATTGGTGTTGGTGTCACTGCATGGTGGTGGAAATGAGAGGAGAAGATTGCCACTCTGAGTGCCGTCTTCAAAGCCAAAACCAATCACTACATCTGAGATGAAGTATCAGACTGTTAATACACCCCCACTGAGTCAAGATAATGAGAGACAGAGACATTATTCTAGTCAAATATGGGAGTAAGCAATTGAGAAAGGCCTGTCTGTCCATGACTGTTCCCAGTGCGAGGAGCTTCTCATATTAGGCTCAAATACCAGAATGAGGAATCAGAATCAGAATGGGTTTTATTCGCCATGAAAGTTTGCACAGACAAGGAATTTGCTTTGGAGGACTTTTTCTCTCAGTTACATATACAGCGGTACTATACAGTGCATCTGACAGTGGATTGGCTGGTTGGTACAGTCTCTAACAGTGGATTGGCTGGTTGGTACAGTCTAACAGTGGATTGGCTGGTTGGTCCAGTCTCTGACAGTGGATTGGCTGGCTGGTCCAGTCTTAGACTGGGCACTACTCACTCTTGCAGGATTTGCCATCACTGCCCAGGCTGAAGCCGGAGCGACAGCGGCAGGTGCGGGTCTTGTGGCTGTTGCCCAGGAGACAGATGTCAGAGCAACCTCCAGCCTTCCCGAACTGGTCTGGAGCACAGGCATGACTCCGCACTGCACACACACACACACACACACACAGGGGGGCATCAACTGGATGTCACACTGCTGAGCGGGAGGTCTCCAGGCGATGTGTTTGTGTGCAGGCGTGAGTGTTACCTGGAGGCTGGCGCCTCTGGTGGTAGACATGCAGCGCTCCGCCCTTGTCCACGCGGGTGACCACCTGGTAGTCAGAGCTGTTGAAGCGGTTGACTCTGATCACGCTGGTCTTGGGCTGCATGTTGGCGTTGTCCGAGTTGGTGGCATACAGGTAGTTCTCAAACACTGTCAGACCATACAGGTGCTCAATCTGAAAGTGGATGGGGGTGCGGTGGGGGGGGTGGAATCAAGAGATAAATACTTTGAATAAAATAACACATGGCTACTGTTAAAGTATTCTCCCAGAACGGTCATGACCAGGCCCAAACGTAATACGCGGGCGCAGAATTCCGACAAAAATCTGCAGATTTTCAAATAGAACGCATTGGTCTGAGGCAAAATGTAAATAAACTTCTCAACTCATATTACGTCTCTGTTATTAAAACCTAAAATGCTAAGAATTAAAAAGGAAGCACTTATCGACCCAAATGACAGCAAGAGACAGGGCCATGGAGTTTCCAGGCCATCTTTATGAGGATGGATCAATACTTTTTTGTAAAGTCTGTCAACATTCAATCGACCATATTCGGCGTCAAACTGTTGTGGAACATCTTCGGTCGCTCCGACATAAGAACAGGAAGGCTAGCATAATTTTGCAGATCTCTGCAGATTTTCAGTCTGAATAACCGCAGAAAATGTGGAACAACCTCCGCGTATTCCGTTTGGGCCTGGTCATGACTTCAGTGTGTTAATCATCATGATGCATCGGCTTCAAAATTCGGGAGCCCTTGTAGACCTCACTTCCCATAACTATAAAACACACAGAAAAGTGTGTGTATGTCTGCCTCTGGTCTGGTCAGTAAATGAAGACCATTACTCTGGAGCACAGACAGGTCTGAAAGGGCAGCTAACACATAAAAGGCATCTCCTCAAAGCCTGGCTCAATCAACAGCCTTTTCTCAGACACCATCAATCAGCCTTCCTAATGAAAAGGCTCATGTCCAGTCCTGCTCTATACACACAGCTCACCAGTCAGCCCAGGGACTGCGTAACACACACACACACACACACACAGCATGTATGTCCCCCTTGAAAGGTTAGTTTTAATCTAAGCTAGTTTGTCTAAATAGAATGGCATCTCTCTACAAAATGATAAGTGTTTTGCCACAGCTTATAAGGCCAGAGCTGGAAGTGTGGTGGCGCATGTTGATGACCTCACCAGCAGGCCTTGGATGATGGTGTGTCGGTTCTTGCCCTCATAGTCCACAACCTCGATGTAGTCCAGGTAGGCATCGGCCCAGTAGACCAGCTTGTTGACCAGGTCCAGGGTGACACCGTGGGGGAACACGATCTTACTGTCCACCAGCTTGGTCCTGTTCTGACCATCCATGTCACAGCGCTCCACCTTGGGGATCTGACCATAGTCTGTGAAGAACACCTTCCTGTACAGAGGGAAGAAGACACTCATCGATTCTGTCATGAATACATCTCCATACCGACCGATAAACTGATGAATCAATCTCTTTCTCATTTCCTTCCAAGTGATTCTTTGATGGATTTCTCCTATATTGGCTGGATGCTAAGCAGTGTTTCCCTGGGGGTGACCAATGCCTCCACAGCCAGATACAGGACTTTGCCAATACAACACAGCACAGAGATGCTCTCTCTGTCTCTCTGGTATCAAACCAGTTTGATGTTCATGTCTTTTACACATGTTAGCTTGGGTCATGTTTTCTCTATAGAGAGTCTATTTCCTAAAGCAGTTTACTTCTCCAATTCCAAAAAATCTGAGTACTTAAAAGTTTCTTTATGCTTCCACAGTAGAAGCTAAACTGATGTTCCCCTCATCCTCCAACAATGTAGCTGACCACAAAAAGGGATACTGGAGCAAACGTACCAAAGCAGATGACTGGAGGAAGCAATTATTACTGTGGAAATTGGCTGGAATGAACAACAAATATGCTCACACACAAAAACACACAGACATACACAAACTGAAACAAACACAATAAAGTCCTTCAGGAATTAAGAGTTTGAGACCTCTGTCATTGGTGGTGGGCCTGAAATAAAAACATGACTTTACTAAGAAAATGGAATGGTGGATTTGGAAGGCCCAGGGCACAGAAATACAAATGAAACATCTGCAGTCTATTATTCCAAACCAAACTTTCAGTCCAGCAGCTCTCCGTCTAAGAGTTCCAATAAGTCCAAAAGTTTAGAAGAACTACCACCCCTGCATCTTGATGTATGCCCCAAACAACCCCATCAATCCATACCTCCATCCATCCTTACTTCCAAAGAAGCTCCCTGAAATCATTATTTTAATGGACTATCGCCCTACTATTGTGTGTGTGTTTGTGTCAGCTCACCCCATGGAGGGGTCTAGGGCGATGCCTTTGGGGTTGTAGAGCTCCTGGTCCAGCAGGGTGACACACGTCTGGCCGTCCTTGTCACAAACAAAGATCCGGTCGTCCACGTCATCAACAAAGTAGAAGTTTCCTGTCAGCCAGTCTATGGCCATCTGCTCCACATCTGGAGAGAGGGGGAGGGAGACAGAGAGGGAGAGGGAGAGAGGGGGAGAGAGGGGGAGGGAGACAGAGAGGGAGACAGAGAAGGAGAGAAGGGGAGAGAGACAGAGAGGGAAGGAGAGTGGGAGAGGGACATTTGAGAGTTGTCTTAACCTTTGTCTTGGTAACAAAGTGCTAGAGTGCAGAGTCCCGGTAGGGGGAAGACTGCGTAGTTAGTACAGACACACATACACACAGGAGTTTCTAACGGTGAGGTAAGGGTAGAGGTCTCCATCAAGGTAGACGGAGCATGTCCATGAGCTGTAAGCTGAAAATCCTGCCAAGCTAACTCTTCAGTGTATAGTAAACTAACCTCAAGGTAAACATCTGACTACAATATGTGCTCTCATTCCTCACGAATCTGAGGCACACACTACTGGCATCAAACCGAAAAATGTGTGTGTGCGGGCCGAGTGTGCTGTATGTACATATGTGCGGCAGAGGGGTGAGAAGTCTGACTCATAGTCATAAGATGGAGGAGGAATCCAAATTAGGCAGCAATCCATTGTAGGCAGTGGCAGAACCCCACAGAAAACCCTCCAGGAAAACATCTAGAACACAGATACGTGCAGACACAATCTGCTCTCGTTTTGTGGAGGTCTCAACCTGGTTTATTTGACTCATCATGGCTCAAATCCCCATACTGAGGCAAGATCCCAGCCCCACCACAGCAGGAAGGTGAAAGGTTTGAACACACACAAACACACACAGTCACTACCTCCAAGCTTTCAACCTCACCCGAGAGGCAACCCTTCAGACTGAAAGCGAACACACACCCACAGATGGAGAAGGCAAGGAGGGGTTGTGAGGAAGAGAGAAAACATACACACTTGCTATTCGTACTATCACACACACACACACACACCATAGATGAGCTGTAGCTAGGGATCACAGAAAGAGGCTCATTGTTGGAGCTGAAGGAAAGAGAACCTTGGGGATCTGAGCAATACAGGCCTTTCAAATAGTAATATTATCAGTGAGATTCAAGTGTGTTTGTGTGGTGTGTGTAAATGGGGAAGTGGGAGAACGACAGACACAAAAAGAGAGAGGGAGAAGCAGGGGGCCACGCTACCCACAAGTCCTTGTAGCTCTGTATTTTCACAGCTGCAGCAAGTTTTGCTCGCCCTCCAAGTGTGCAAAGCAGATACCACAAGAACCCATCGACTTTCTGCAAGACACGCATGCACGTGCACACGCGCGCCTCTGAAATCAAGCTAATGTCTTGACCCGACTTAACAGATGTATGAGGAGGAGACAGTGGTGTTCTCTGGTGTGTGTGCGGGGGTGACGGGGTCTCTCCGCTGATTTAGAGGGGCTGGGGGGATCACTTTCTAAAACCAGGAAGAGTCTCGTGGGGAGAGGGAAATGACGAGGCAAATTCCAAGGCCTAAGAGGGTAATAAAACTGAGCAAGAGTGAAAGCTTACCAGCTCCTGCCCTATAAATCCAACTGGAATTCAAAAGCTGCTTTAATTGTAGAAACATTTTCAAATGGATACGGTAGGATGGTGTAGAATAGAGTGTAAGAGAGACAGGCAGTGATAGTAGCCCCTTTCATACGGAGATCCAGCAATATTGTCTTAAGTAAGAAGACCCCTCATTATGCCAGCTTTGCTATTTTGACAGAACCAAACAAAGCTGGCATAATGCCGCCCCATGTTTGATTTTAGATAGCACGCCGAGGTTCCAGAATTAGAGGTGCAGCGTCAGCGTCTAGAGTGTTGTCCCTCCTGCCAGCTCTCGCTTTTACACAGACGTCCATCCGGCTCTGTGACTACCTCTGCTGCCGACTTAATGCCCGTACAACAATAACCCCCCATTCTGTATTCATATCTTCTATATAGAACTGCGACGCAGCATAACGGTCCAACATTCTTGCCTTGAACAGGCTGTGTAAAAGGGACTACAAAGAGAGAGAGACAGAGAGAGAAAGATTAGATTTCCACAAGGGAAACTTGGCCATTGTGCAGTACCGGCTCTGAGGTTTATGGGAATCAGGGACCACATTCCCAAAGGTGCTTTTAATTTGAACACAGAGTTCTGCTTAAACCCTTCCAGCTGCCTTGCCCTTCCCCCACATACACTGATTAAACTACGGATAAAGAAATGGGAAAGAGAGAAGAGGGTTGTGCAACACTCTAAAAGTACCCTGCTGCTCCCGAAAACAGAACACTGGAAAAAAACCTCCATCCCCTGTTCCTCGTCTGGTAAACAGAACACCTCCATCCCCTGTTCCTCGTCTGGTAAACAGAACACCTCCATCCCCTGTTCCTCGTCTGGTAAACAGAAAAACCTCTCTTCCCCTTTCCTCCCAACTTCTCTAACCTCCTCATCCTCCATGGATCATCCCCCCGGACCCGCCCGACTTCTCTGCCTGTTTCCTGGAGGAAGGGAAAGACAGTCTGGACTCATTAACTGGAGTTCAGTCTGCCTGAAATTGCACTATAAAAACAACATAATTGGAAAAGCAGGCAGTTCTTTTTCTATTTTCACTCCAAAATAACATAACAGGGGTAGACAGTTCCAAAGCCCTGTACAGTGTGGAGTTGGTGCACTGTCTGCAGGGTCCATCATAGTTCAGTCAATCTGATTTTCAAAGTCGTTTTCATACGATAATGTGCTTTTTTGACACTATCCAAAAATGTGAATGCATTCAGCTGCCCCTCCCATAACCTCCACCCCTCCCTCTCCGTCTCCACAACCCCCCTTGCTAGTCTCCTTGCACGTTCAAAACTCTCCCCTCTGCCATCTGGAGAAAGCATCACAACCAGAACACTCACTAAAGAAGAATGAAAATAAATTTAATGAAGGAAAAAAAGTATAGAATGCTCACAAACGTGGTACTTGTTAAGACCAGCCGGGGGCATGCTAGGCGAGAGAGAGAGAGAGAGAGAGAGAGAGAGAGAGAGAGAGAGAGAGAGAGAGAGAGAGAGAGAGAGAGAGAGAGAGAGAGAGAGAGAGAGAGAGAGAGAGAGAGAGAGAGAGGATGGAGGAGAGAAGACCAGACCCTGTCAATATTATTCAGGCATCGACGAGAGTCAAAGAGCAGAGAGAAAGAGTAATGGAGGGGAGGGAGTGAGAGCAGAAAAGGGAAAAATTGAAAAAGGGAAAAAAGGAGGGAGATGAGAGCATTCAATATGGAGTCGGAAGCGTCCTGCTCGCCTCAACACAGCACACGGCCTGCTGTGGGGATCGTACAACTTGGACCTGACACACACAAACATATAAAACCAGCCGTATAATATTTTTTGTCTATAAATAAGTGTTTTCCAGAGCAGCAGAGGACCAGAGTCTGCTCTGAAGTAGCACCTTTCCATGCTCTTTGCTTGACTGGACGGCAGCAAGCATGCTCCCTCATAACCTCCGATTAGACCCTACAAGTCCTTACCTCGGGTCCCAGACAGTAAACCTCAGCTGGTATTGTGCAAAAGGGTTGATTTCAGGAAGCTTATTATTTCAGATCAGTTAAAGGGCTTAAGATTGTATTCTGTGAAGTTGGCTAATGTTGCTAAATGCTGGTAAGATGAGGTAAGACAGGAGGAAGTGGAGGTTCTGGTCAGCAGTGTGGGTGACTAGTAGTTGAGACTGGGCCGTAGCACAGAAAAGTACAGCATGAGAAGGACAAGGCAGGGTGGAGATCAAAACAAAAAAGGAAGTGAGAGAAACAGCCTGTGTGTGAGAGGGATAAAAAGAGAAGCGAGCACATCTGGACAGTTCATCTGTGGCATGCTGAGGTCATGAATCACTGTGAAGGCAAACGCATCATTTCCTGTGTGTCAATTCCAGTCATTGGATGCCTGCTGGTCCGGGGTTGTGTCAAGTGAACGTCCCTGCTCCCCTGCTGTCACACCAACACGCCAAGCGCCGCCGCAAACTAGCAGGACAGTCTGAGGGCTGTGCCTGGATTACTTTACCATATACATGCTCACACAAACATACATACACACACACACACACAGAAACGGCTACTATAACCTCAGAAGACTCAATATTAGATTTAGGGCCTAGTTCAGATTTAAGACTGATAATGTAGAAAATAAACTACTACTACTACTACTACTACTACTACAACAACATACACACACGCAGACAGAAATACATACACTCTCCTACTTTCGAAGATCTCTAGGAAGCAGGAAGTAGGAAGTGGACTACCCTTCTATCGTTTCCTTTTATCTGCAATAAAGTCCCGGTCCTTTAACCACTCTCTGACATGCAGACACAACAGTGCATGCACGCACGCATAAAGAATGTCATTTTACTTTAGGATTATACAGTCCAGAGTTCTATTCCCATTAGCAGATGTAGTTCTCATACACTGCTTTGTATGTTGGTGTATGTGTGTCTTGAAGTAAAGCTGATGAATCCAGCAGAAACTGTTGGAATTTCCTGCACATACTTTTGGTCCACAATGGTCCAACACACCCTGCCAGTTGAGGGAGTCAAGTGCTCAATTAGCCGGGGCCAGGGGGTGAGGAAAGGGAAGGTCAGGGAGGGTGAGCGAAGCAAGCAATTGTGAGTGCATGCGTCCAAAAAGGTGTACTACTTCCCTTTTAGTGTACTCAAGATGGAGGCTAAGGGAGATGTTGAGTGTACTACGTAGAATGGTGTACTACAGTGTAGCACACTACTGCAGTGTACTCACGGTGAAGGCTGAGAGAGATGTTGATGATCCTCTCATCTGTGAAGCTCTTCAGGTTGGGGATCTTGGCACACTTGAGGTGTGTGGAGACCGGCGAGTCTCCCACATGGATCCAGCAGACTGTTTCCTGTGCGTACAGGAAGTCCATGGCGGTGGTCTGCTTGGTGCTGGTTGACAGCAGGCTGTGGACCGTGGTGCCGCTCAGAGTGGTGGCCTGGATGTTCTGGGAGTTGGCGATGAGCAGCATGGGCAGACGATCCACTGGGACTGAGAAAGGCCAAGCAGAGCAAGGTCAACCACACAGGAAGCCACGCAAGAAGCCACTGGCAAAGGCTGACGAGCGCACATGGAGATGCCTAATAGGCTACAGTTAATGGAGCCATGTCAAGAAGAAATTCAAAAGGCATTTATCCTTCGATGTGGTCAGCAGAGCTGGGGTAGCAGTTACAGTAGCAGTACCGTTTTTGGCTTTGCAGGAGCGGTTGTCGGGCTGCGGCAGGTAACCTTCCACACAGCTGCAGCTGTACGAGCCCTCAGTGTTGGTACAGGACTGACTGCAGGTCCCATACACACCGCACTCATCAAAGTCTGAAACGTCACCGGACACACACACACACACACACAGTTCAGCTCAGTTCCATTGTTAGTGTCAGTAATGTTTTACAGTAGTTCGTAAGGAATGGCAGTTGCCAAACAAGCTCACCTTTGCACGTCTTGCCATCTACGCCGATCTCATAGCCACTTTTACAGTAACAGGCAGGCCCAGAGTGGGTGACCGAACAGTTGTCCTGGCAACCCGAGAGCGTGCAGTTGGAGGCAAACTCTGGAGGAACAAGGAGGGAGGGGAGGGAGGGAGGGGGGGTAAGTTGGGGTCATTTGGAGGAACACAGAGGAGGTAGTGTCTGTAGCAGTTTCCAGGGGTTGCAGAGGGAGAGGGGGCACTGGGTGGGGGCAGTATCCAGGGAACACACAAAACAAGAGGATTTAGAGAACTATAAAACCTTACATAGGAGAGTTAGTTAGGCATTAGATAATGTCTCATAGGTGTCTACATGTCCATGGTGTATAACAGTCCTAGAGAATGACCAAAGGAAGTTTCCTGGGTCAATAACTTTGGCTGAGTCACTGATCAATAAAAAACATGTTAAAGTTACAGCTAGTTTATCATGGTGGAGGAAGCCTTTTGGAAACAGCACCTTGTAGTTCTGGCTCTGGCTGTCCTGTTACACAGCAGCAGACTCAGAGCCAAGGCCATGCCTGGAGGCACTGGGAACAGGACGGCCCAGGGTTGCAGGGAAGGCCTAGCTTTGGATAGCCTGTAGCTGAGGGCAATCAATATGCTCCACATGCAGCCCAGTGAGCTGACCCAGCAGACAGGCAGTGTGTGTGGGAGCTCGTCATGGAGATGGTGGTTTGGGAGGGGCTCTACAGTAGGGGGCAGTATGTGTTGTACATGGGGTGGTGTGAGGTGGTAGGACTGTGATGGTCAGTGCTTGGTGCTGGTGTTTAGTGGAGGGTACTGAGAATGAGTTCTAAACCAAAGCACAGCGGGCATAAACACACACACACACACACAATGGGGTCTTTGTGTGATCGGCCAGGGAGAGAAATCCACAGGCAAACACTGCAGCCTGAATGAATACATCCCTCCCAGTCAGCTCGAGCCAAGGCAGTCTGCACACACACACACAAACAAGTGTCAAAACTTCACACCAACAGCAACAACAACCACACACATGCATTCACTAATGCTGCATACCTCTTATACACGACAACTTTGTCTGAAGTTCAAACCTGACCAAGGTAGAAGTCACAGCAGAGACCAACAGTAGCAGACACATCAGAGACCAACAGTAGCAGACACATCAGAGCGCCATGACTACTATCACTCATCAACGACTCACCACCTGGAGACCAAACTAGGCCATCACCCTGTCACAACACTTCACACACACACAGAAAGAGTGAGAGAGAGTGAGAGAGTGAGAGAGAGTGAGAGAGAGTGAGAGAGAGTGAGAGAGTGAGAGAGAGTAAGAGAGAGTGAGAGAGAGTGAGAGAGAGTGAGAGGGCAGAGAAGGAAAAAGTGCAGAGGGAGGTAGACATATCAAAATATATACTTTGACATTTGAGTTCTTAAAGATAACAGAAGGAGCTCCATGACGTTGGTCTGCTGGAACAGACAGACTTATCTTCATATCTGCTCCTGGCACGTGGCATTCCAAAGCTGCAAAGCTTGGTGGCATATCTACAGTAGCTGCCCCACATTACTGCAGCTTCCCCTTAACACACCTTCTCCACATCTCTCTCTACGAAGAGGACTGATGCTGACAGAAATAAAACCATGTTCAACTTTGCTGTGGACTGGCAATATCAGCAGGGGACCATGTCTATGAAAATAGAAAATCAAAGTTTAACCAAAACTTGCTTTTCCACATAACCATATCGTGTAACCATATTTCAGGGAAGGTTACTCAAATGTTTCAACTACGTATCTACAAACTAGCTACAATGGCAAACAAACTTGGTCACATGTGAACCATATATTGCCAAGTGTTTCCACAGTGAGAGATTATTTTAGGTGGATGTGAATGGAATCATAAACTGTGTTCCAAACACAGCCTCCACTTCCCTGGGACACAAGTCCTCTAGCTGCACTGAGACAGAGACACAGTGGAAGATACAGTACATCAAACGGGGCTCAGATTACAGGGTTGGCAAAACAATTCCATGACAAGTCTGGGCACATGTGCATCCATAGTAAAACCAAGCAAACACAGTTGTCTATAATACAGACAAAGAATTTGTATTAGAACAAATACTGCAATGTGTAGTATTTGCACATAACACAAATATCGCTCATCTGGGAGTTGTGTGTCCTCCTGTCAATGCATTAGACCCCCTTAAAGATCAAAGGATGTCTAAGGAGATGGAAACACACACAGACTATATCCGTGTTACTCTGTTAAATATTTCATTCCTCCCTCGCCTTCTCTCAGAGGAGATGGAGAGAGAGAGAGAGAGAGAGCGAGTTAGAGTGAAGGAGATGTAGAATGTCCACCCCATTCAGACAGGGGAAATGACAGCCGTCCTTATGAGACTCTCCTGTAGGATCTGAAGAGAAGGCAGTGTGGCAAGGGCAGTCTGGGGCTTCGAGTCTGGCAGTCTGGGGCTTTGAGTCTGGCAGTCTGGGGCTTCGAGTCTGGCAGTCTGGGGCTTTGAGTCTGGCAGTCTGGGGCTTCGAGTCTGGCAGTCTGGGGCTTCGAGTCTGGCAGTCTGGGGCTTCGAGTCTGGCAGTCTGGGGCTTCGAGTCTGGCAGTCTGGGGCTTCGAGTCTGGCAGTCTGGGGCTTCGAGTCTGGCAGTCTGGGGCTTCGAGTCTGGCAGTCTGGGGCTTCGAGTCTGGCAGTCTGGGGCTTCGAGTCTGGCAGTCTGGGGCTTTGAGTCTGGCAGTCTGGGGCTTCGAGTCTGGCAGTCTGGGGCTTCGAGTCTGGCAGTCTGGGGCTTCGAGTCTGGCAGTCTGGGGCTTCGAGTCTGGCAGTCTGGGGCTTCGAGTCTGGCAGTCTGGGGCTTCGAGTCTGGCAGTCTGGGGCTTCGAGTCTGGCAGTCTGGGGCTTCGAGTCTGGCAGTCTGGGGCTTCGAGTCTGGCAGTCTGGGGCTTCGAGTCTGGCAGTCTGGGGCTTCGAGTCTGGCAGTCTGGGGCTTCGAGTCTGAGCCTTAGAACAACTAGAGACTTGAAGCAGCAAAACAGCCAGACTCACCTAGAGAGAGTCCTACAATACGTTCAAAAGAACAATATTTAGGTTATGTAAAATACATAAACACATCATTTAAAACCATTGAAAACGTGGATGAAACCTTACACTTGAGTCAGTGTCAGGCAGACAGGCAGGCAGGCCCATCCCTGCTGGAGGCTCTGGTGAGGCACACAGCTGGATCCCTTGAGATTCCCAGCCTCAACATCACAGGGACAGGATATACCATGAACAGGTGCACACAGAGGACCAGTGTGTGTGTGTGTGTGCACATGTGTGTGTGCACATGTGTGTGTGTGTGTGCACGTGTGTATACGAGTGTGTATGTGCCTGTGCCTGCATGGTTTCCTAATCCATGAAGTAGAGCAGATCCACACCTCCACACCCTTTGTGCCCCTCTGACTTTATCCGTTGGCCAACCATGACTTGTGCCAGCCAGCTGTATCAGAAACACTGGTGTTGTTCACCTCTCAACCATGTCCTCTGGTTCCCCCTCTGTTAAAGATGCCCAGGTGGTTCACATGACAATGTTGTCCTTTTACTTCCTCTACTCAACCACATCACCACGTGTTCCTGGTTAAGAACTCGAATGTGAATCGTTGGCACAGCTAATCCATAAACAGCTAATCCAGGTTGATAAGCATGACTCAAGCACACTCCCCGGTTTCTGGAATTTCATGACACACACACACGCCAGTTTCAACATCCACTCTGATCCATCTGTACCCAGACATGACATCGCACAAACAAGGAAGAAAGGTGAAATCTAAAATGTTTTTTTCCTGCCTTATATAAAAATAAACGTGCATAGACTCAAGTGTGGGGCCATGGGATAAACCTCCTACATGGCCATGTCTGAAGCTATGTGCTATGGTCATGACTGTTCTGGAGAAGGCAGAGAATGGAGGTCCATCCTACACAGAGCTGCAGTTAGCACCGTGGAGAGCAGGAAGGACAAAGAGGTAGAAAGATGATTCTCCCACAGACTCCCACTCTTTACTCACTTTATACACACACACACACAAATGTGTATTTACAGAAAAACTCAAATACTGCACAAGCGACACTGACTAACTGTGCAGTATCAGAATAACAAATTAGGTCATTTTTGGCTCATGAGTATGTTGGAGTGTTGTAAGGATGGTGTTGTGGGCGGGCCTACCTCTGCAGTGAGGCCCCTCATCCCAGCCATCGATGCAGTCAGGGACTCCGTTGCACAGTTTGCTCATGTGGATACACACCTCCGTACCCCCACACCTGAACTCATTAGGGGGGCAGCGCGACACACGACTGTGTGGACCTGAAACACACAAAAACAAACCATCATCAACAACATAACAACTGCACAGATGGGTCAAATAAAAAGAATATATATATATATATATATAAATTAATAACACTGGGGCTCTCTCTCCTGCCCTCCCCTCAATTTTCTTGCACAAGAAATTATTTCACAATAATTGATTTGTCGTCTACCATCTCATCTTCCATTTTCTTGTAGTCTTCCCTTTCCCTTAGTACTGAGTCTATTTACAGACCTGCTGTATGCAGCAAATTTAAGAAGAACCACAGGCCAGAATAGAACATCTTGCGGAATTAAAACGGAACCGCTGTTTAGGTAGGAGATATAAGGAGAACATACAATCCCACCATTACCTTAGTTACAGCCCAAATGACTACCTTTCATCACTCACACACAGACCAGAGACCAACCCACCGCTCTACTCAGCCTCTGGTGGACACTGATGCTGAGCCAATGAAGAGGAGACGTGGAAGAGAGATCAGGTGTGAAGGTTGGGAAGCTCCGCCCTGCCCAGGGCACTGCACTACCACAGCTTCATTCAACACCCATCTGTTTACATTCACATCACTGCATGCCATGAGATTGTGCTCTCCGTATCCAATTATTATGACAGTGCTTAGGGCATCACACCTGGTCGGGACTGGCATTGCCCTGGGCTTTGCCCACAAGAGGGACTCAGTGAAGTGAGTCAGCAAATTATATGAGAAGGACCAGCCTTTAACCTGCCAACCCCTCCAGTCTGTCTGGTGCCCAAAGCATCACGTTCCAAATCACCCACAGCCTTCCAGCTGCCCAGGTCTATTTGTTAAGGTTTAATAGAGGATCAAATCAGATTTCACTGTAGTGCAATTACTGTCCCAAGAGTTCATGGTTTTCTTACACATTTGTACAGCAACTGAATAGGCCACCCCCAGGGTCGAGAAGTCCACCATGCTGACACTAACATCAGCTAACTATCCAGTAGTGGTTGTACTCTTGTGGCTCAGACAACTGAGATTTCACTGCAGTAACTATGCGATCTGTATGAAATCCTGACTTAGGCGGGAATGTACTGTACAAGACGCTATCATGGACAGAGTGTACTTTTAACTCAAACAGCCAAACAATCTTGGGTTCTCTTGTGGCATCATGTGTTTGTGTCTGAGTCATCCCAGACAGCCGGCTTCAGGCTGTCCGTCCTTCTGTCCGTCCTTCTGTCCGTCCCTTTGACTCAGAGCACCGACACGACACGCTGTCTCGTCTGAGACACATTGTCAGAACACGGTCCTGAAGAGGAGCTTACCAATCCAGAACAAACAAAGTATGACTGCGGAATATAAGGGAACTGTATGGATAATTATAGGTCATTGGTCTAGCTGCTACTTAGCCTGTTTGCTAAAACTGTAAGTGATGCAATCACATACTCTGTGCTAATTAGCATCAACAGGAGCCTTCACAATGCCTTAATACCAGTCTTCTGTGTCTTAAACGTAGCATCCAAAAGTAGCAAGTTATCATTAGTAGCTAACACATTCATGCGTGAGACAAGCCCTGCTGAGAAAACACATTTTCAAAATAATACGAATGTAAACAAGATCCAGCAGAGGTCCAGGAAAAGACTCTTCTCTTCTGGTCGCAGCTAACTTTCTCTGCCCACAAAGAAAACCAAACTGTTAGTCTTGGCAATCTGTCCCTCATCCCTCTCCCTTTCCTTCCATACCTCCATGTCTGGGGTGACTCAGCCAACATCTGCTGACCCATTTAGGAAGAAGAAAAGACAGGGAGACAGCAACACCGATATTACCCAAGACCTGGACAGAGAATTCGATCCAACACTAAGAGTCTTCCATCACCTTTTGACTTGTCAGTGCTCTACACATGCTACAGGGGCTTCTAATGTCTATTTGTTTCCTGGACTGGATCTCCCTGCACAAATTCCAGCGTTCTGCTGCTACACCAAGGTGTGAAGGAGGGAGCAGGGTGTCAAGGCGTTCTGGATTCTATATCCTCACTACTGACACTGTGATGGTATCAAACAAGGAAAAGTGAGTCTCAAAGCTACGAAACGTGGGCATAGTTGACCCTAGAGCACCATACTGTCCATGGTCTGTGGTAAGTTCCTGAAAGGAACAGCCATACATGTCCCTCGCAGACAGCAGAGTGGCTGCCGACGCTTCCTCCACAGGTCTGTCTGGCTCCCAGGAGGGCTGGCTGGTCACACAAGACACCCTGTGTCCAATAACCAAGCACATCCATACACAAACAGACGCTCCCCTCTGCCTATACAGTACTTCCTCCACACACACACACACACACACACACACACACACACACAGAGAGTTGTCCCAAGCATTTGCCCCTGCTAATCATTTCAGTCCTTCCTAGTTGGGAATATTACATAACCAGGTGGCGAACTCAGAAGAAATGTTTCAATGTACAATTTTCCCCAGCAAAGCAATACAGATGAGGAGGCAATACCTACAAAACGATTCTTCTAGCAAGACTAGTCTTTCTTTAGATAAGCTGTGATGGCTTTTTCCAGTGACTTTCTACTCAGGAATTCGTTTCTTCTTTAAGCATATACCAAAACAAGACTGCGGACTGTGGTGGATTTCAGACAGCTTGCACGAGTGCTTCTCGAGTCCTTAAGCCTCTGATCACATGGAGCATTTCAGTGAAACGAAAAGGTGGGGGGGTTTGTGTGTGTGTGTGTGTACGTGTGTGTAGGGGTTAGGAGGTGACCAGAGAAGTAAGGCCATTGTTTGGGTCACACAAATCGGCCTGTACAGTCTTTCAAGTGATCCTCCTCCTCCTTACGCTTTCGGTGATGTCGGTGTCAAGCACCATCACATGTAGAACACGATGGAAGCCAGCAGGAGCAGGGTGACAGTGAAGGAACCTTCTAGAGACTTCAGAACTTCAGTGTTGAGTGGTCTCCAGCACTGGAGCTGTGCCAGAGTGGGGCAGCATTGGGGACTGGGCTTGGAGGGGTGGACTGGGTCTGGCTCCGATTGACACTAAGCCCAAAGCTTGTTAGGCTGCTGGGGATTTTCCATTCACTGCAGAATTCTCCATTGTCCATCTACTTTACAACACAGTTGTTATTCAACCAAACATAAACAAACAAACAACAAATGTTGATTTGAGAGGAAAAAGAAATATACTTTCTCCTGGTCTACTGTAGCAGGCAAGAAGCAGACCATGTCTATCTACAAGCATACACTGAGACCATGTCTATCTACAAGCATACACTGAGACCATGTCTATCTACAAGCATACACTGAGACCATGTCTATCTACAAGCATACACTGAGACCATGTCTATCTACAAGCATACACTGAGACCATGTCTATCTACAAGCATACACTGAGACCATGTCTATCTACAAGCATACACTGAGACCATGTCTATCTACAAGCATACACTGAGACCATGTCTATCTACAAGCATACACTGAGACCATGTCTATCTACAAGCATACACTGAGACCATGTCTATCTACAAGCATACACTGAGACCATGTCTATCTACAAGCATACACTGAGACCATGTCTATCTACAAGCATACACTGAGACCATGTCTATCTACAAGCATACACTGAGACCATGTCTATCTACAAGCATACACTGAGACCATGTCTATCTACAAGCATACACTGAGACCATGTCTATCTACAAGCATACACTGAGACCATGTCTATCTACAAGCATACACTGAGACCATGTCTATCTACAAGCATACACTGAGACCATGTCTATCTACAAGCATACACTGAGACCATGTCTATCTACAAGCATACACTGAGACCATGTCTATCTACAAGCATACACTGAGACCATGGCTGACACACCCTGGAAACCCAGTGTCTTCGCTATGACAAATACTCATATTATCACAGGAACTTAAAATGAGAAATTGCACCCTCCCCCATAACTTCCTATGTTACCTAATAACTACATCATTCTGTGAGTAGCAAGTTTCACATAATCAACACGTCCAACATATTTGAGAAAATTGACCAAATAGGAAATCGTCTGGGCTTGTACAGAGAATCACTGTGATTTCTGAGGGCAATTGTCCCCCATAAACTAGCCTGTTTCAATATGCAACTGGATAAATCTAAAAGAGCATAAATAAATACGATATGTTGGCATGCCATGGGCCCCTAATGAGGAGGTGCCAGTAGGCAGGGTCTCTAACCACTAATGAGCATCTCCTGTCAGGCCAGCTCTTCCTGTGACCCCCCCAGCCGGACGAGCTGTGGCGTCAGGGTGGGGGGAGAGGAGGGGGGCTGACACTTTCTTGGCCTGAGGACAATCCCTGACCCAGCAGCCCAGCAGCACCTCATAGCTGCCCCCTAGCCTACTAAACCTCCTGCAAAGCTGTGAAGCAACCAATCCTAGGGCACTTATCTCATTTTCAGAGGTGTGGAAAATGCACAAATCACACTGGTCAGGGCACCCGTACAACAGACATGGCTGATAATCAAACCAAACCACTACTACTGTAAAGCAAACCCCTTACTTGAACGTGTTAAGAGATGAAGAACATTTGTATTGTGTAAATAATAGCACCCACTCGCAATACAGATAATCTGCAGTCATGCAAACAGACACTTTCCGTACTTTCTTGTTCCCGAAAAAGAGCTACTTGAAGTTCATAGCCATCTTCTCATTCCCTTTCATGTCTCTACAATAGAAAGAAGATTTTTAAACCCGAGGCAATTGCGTAACATTTAATGGAGAAAAAAAAATGCTACAAGAATGATGTGGCCTGAGGTGACCCACTAACTGGAAGCAACTTCTTAGGACGGATGAGAGAAAAACAACAGCTCTTTCTTTCATAAGTCAAATACGGAGAGGGAACCGCTCAGATCCATGTTCATTGGATTACACAGTGTTTCGCTATCTGATACAAAAAGAGAGAAGACTAATTATCCCACACAAGACACAGATATGCTAATGAGCGAGACAAGAAAGGCTTGAGGAGGGAGGAGAAGAAGGTATGAAGGAGAGAGAAGAAAGAAAAGCAAAAGCCTGAGACGAGAGCAGTTAGACGCCTACAGAGGGAGCCAATCTGTCTGTTGAATAATGGATGGCGCTCATCACCGGATACAGCTGTTTGTACTACCACCTCCTTATCAAACACTAGGTGGCTTAGTCAGCACGTTCGAATAGGTGGAGGGGAGGTGGAGAGACGAGGGGAGGGGGAGAAATAGAAAGAGAGAGATTGTTGTTTCTCCCTCCCTCCCTCCCTCCCTCCCGCCCTGCTGAGATTACATAATAGCCATTTCAAAGTCTAAGCCCCTGACACGCTTTTCTCAGCTGAACAAAGGCTCTTGGCCTCTATGGTCCTTCCACGGATGGGGGATTGGGGGGGTGGGGGGGTGGGGGGAGGGCAGGGGGGGTGGCCTCTCCCAGGCCCCATCGCTCGCATCAAAACTGCTGTCACCCCATAATGAATGTTCCACTGGTCACATATTGGAACATTCGGATCTATTCATGTTTGTTTTTGCGGGTGCGTGTGGGTGCGTCATGCCCGCTTCATCTCAAACACACGGAGAGTCGGTTTCAGAAACAGACAAAAAAAAAAAATGTACAGCCAATGTGAATCCTTTTGAGATCTGAGCTAGGGTTAAGTACACATCCTCCAAGGTTGTGTGGAAACAGAGTATCCACTAATAACCCGAGCACTGTCTGCTTACTGCTGAAGACTCTCCACCCCCCAGATCGGAGCATCCACAACAGAGCCTTCCAAGCAGAGTCAGAACCCCCCTGGCCTCACACCTGCAGCAGGCTCTTGTAGGGACAAGGTGCTGCGCCGCGATCGCCTCTTTCATGTCGAGTGCTGCTGGGCGCTGCTGACATGTTGACGACTATCTGGATTGTATTACTGGCTACTCTGCGAGTGGCCACACCTCTGGGAGAGAGGGGCAAAGCTTAAAGCCACCAGCTCCAGTCACGTGTGACTCACCAACGCAGAGCAACTTAACAGCAGACTAACCCTCCATTATAAACATAATTTGTTTCTTCTACTGTGGCACGTGTTCTAGCCTTGTCTGAAGACAGAAGGGACAGTAGCCAAGTCTGGAGCTCCATATCCTCATGATAAAAGACTACAGCTGCTTCATGTCCAAACAGGCTCTCAGACATGTCATAAAGAGTATTTCACCTCCTAAAGGGCTAATTGTACCTTGGGTTGAGAGATGTCTGCAGAGCGGCCTTGTTAAAGGCCAGGGCTGGGGGCGTTACTGTCGTGTTCCACATGGTCCTGTCCTTCCACTTTTATGGGGCAGTCAGACTGAAAGGCACGTTTTGTTCATGCTCATTATTTTCAAAATGTGTCTATTTGTTTGAAAGTATGGTGTTCATCTCATATATACGAGCTGTCTACATATTGTGGAGCAAAACAATATATTTGTTTAGTCTGTATTCCTCTCTCTTCCTTCTCTGCCTGTGTAAGCCACCCAACCAGCAGGCTTGACACAAAGATGCCCATTGTGGGGGGTGTTCACAGGAGGGCCAAAGCAGCTGAGCTGGACAGTGGCTGGCTTCACAGGCCAGGGCTACCAACTCAAACCCCAACAAAAGACAAAAAAAAACCTCAACATGAATAAACACACAAACAAGCCCCAATCATGGATCTTTCATGGGTCCAAGAGCATTTGCAAGCCACACACCACCACGGCCCATGATGAGACACAACCCTCAGTGTTACGGAACCTGACGAAATTCTAGCAGTCCACCAGGACTAGTCGAAAGCGTGATACTATGTCAGATACACCACTTCATTTTCTTGTTCTCCTGCCATGTCACTACTTCCTGCTTCTCAACTGAGGAACCCCAGCTCCTGCCCCTTCCCCTCTGACTCACGGTGTGTGGGGCTCGTTCTGTTTAAGGAGAGCTGGAGTCGTGCGCTTCCTCATCTGCTGCTTCTGCCAGACAGAGACAGGAGATGAAGGTACTTCTTATTCTTTTATCCCAGTGCTGGCCCAACCCTCCGGAACCTTTACAGTACATTAGGTTGTGAAACATAATAATTGTTTCTTCATGGCTATATGTGACTCTGATGACTTTCAGCTCCCTCCCTCGTCTAGACCAACTCGACTTTTCTTTCTCACTAGCTCATTTTCTCCTCTTTCCACCTATTTATTCTCCCCTCTCTTTCTTTTGCTCTCTCTCTGCCTCCATCCATTCCTGGCCTTGGTTCCTCTTGGAAAACTGCAGGCGTTTTGGAGCAAGTAGCTGACCGACCTGACAGCGCTGCTTTGATTCTCACCCCGGGGAGACTCCTTCCACCAGCGTCTGATCTCTAATGAAGACACTGAGTCAGGGAAAATTGACGGCAGTCTTTTTATAACACTGTCCCCTCCCCCCTTTCTCTCTGGGTTTGTCTCCTGACTGCCACCTCTGTGGCTGTGAATGTAAAAAGAAAAGAAGAAAAAAACACATCTTTTAGAGAAAGACAAACTTTGCAAATCTCCTAATTGAGCCTGACTGAACAGCCTGATGGCTCATGTGAGCTCCTGCCAGGCTTATGAAGAACACCTCTGTTTCCTGAACCCAGACAGGGTTAAGATGTGTTTAGTGTAATGACACATCCATTTCTGAATGCTGACCAATGGTTACTCCTATATTTATACTGTGTCCTATCCCGTAGTGTTCATATTAATGATAAGTGTGAAATTGGCCCACAGTCATCCATTTATTCACACAAGCCAAAGGAGCTGTCCACAAGGATAGATGTGGTGTAACCCCGCCTAACAGCTATCAGGGGATACATAAACAACCATCAACAAGTCCAGCTGATTAAGGAACAGACTTGGAGTCATTCACTTATGTACAGCCATTACCCACTTAATACAAATGTACACAAAAGCATTAAGAGTATGAATGATTTAACAGACTGCTGGATTAGCAGTATGGAATAGACTTGACATCCTAAAGAACTCTAAGTGGAATACAATGTACCTCTACAGATTTCGATAAACGATGTGTAGGGGCCAGCTCCAAAGTGGAGCTGGAGTTTGAGATGGAGATGATGTCCTCTGTCCCTGACGATCATCTGCTCAGTAGTTGAATGTCAGCCAGAGTTCATCATGCCAGCCAGCCAGCCAACCAGGGCCAGATTATAGTAATCAGGGTATAGGAGGGCCAACACACAGTAGGAGGATTGACAACATACACACACACACACACACGTTCAGCGTGTTGGACTTACAGACATCAGGCTCCTCATCCGAGCCATCCGGACAGTCCTTCTCCCCGTCACAGCGCCAGCCCTTGGAGATGCAGGTCACCTGGTCCTTGCACACAAACTGCTTGGGGCTGCAGGTCTTCGGGGCTGAAAACCAGGAAACAGGAAGACATCAATATTCGGTTTCCAATAGAGGACAGACAAAGCTGAGAAATATGATCAAGATACGTTTTTCAAGTCCCATCACCAGCCCACACACACACACACACCTAATGAGCTTTTGCATCTAGGCCTGTTCACCCCCCCCAAACTATTCAGGTCAGTGTTCCCAGACCGGCAGCAGTGATGCAACACGTCTACCAGCAATCAAAGGACATCTTGTTCTGTATGCACCCCTCCTCCTCCTCCTCCTCCTCTCCCCCCTCCCAAACACAAGCCACACACCACCCCCACGAGTCCCTATCCTAAACCAAAAAGGGGGAAAGTATTCCAAGACATCACCTCAAATCCTAACACACCTCCCAGTGTATGACAGAGGGTGGAGGGTGTGCAGGTTTAACATGCTGCTTGCTGGGCCCAGGAGATTTGGGGGCTCATAAAGGAAGCATTAGGAATGCTGACCTAAAATCCAGTCAGGAAAAATAGGAAACCAGAATACTTTTGAGGAGACCTTGAGGACTTTTGTTTTCCCTTTAAATTCACAGGAATTTTCCAGCATCGGTGGTTATGGAGAAACATGAACAATGCCCCATTACTGTCAGCTGGGTTTCATCAATAGATTCAGCTCTCATTCACAACATCATGACACGAGAAGCACAACATTTGGGATTGTGAACTTCACTGGCAAGATTTCTCGTGTTTCCCAAGAAGAGCCATTTCTAAATCTTTTCACACATGGATCCACTTTTCATGGAAAACATTATACTAATCGAGAGACCAAATTCCCCTACAGAGAGAGAATACTACAGCAATGACACAGCATATCGGAAGGACCTTGCCCATGGAATGCATTCACTTTGAAGCAGCAGTACTGTAACATACATTAACACTCAAAAATAGGCATGCACACAGACAGGCACACAATGCTACACACATTCATGCCCACATCTCAGATCTTTTGTTTATTGATGCCAGTAGTGGATCAGATGGGCACAATGCCTGAGTACATGAACATACTTCTCCCTCTCTCTTCTTGCCAGTGTCATTCTCGACCTCCCTCTATCCCCTAGAAGTTGTGATAACCGTAAACATTCTCTAACTCTATTGTAGCATCTCCTCTAAAAGAGCCCTTCATTTTGTGCTTCTGTCGTTTGGTCAGGATGTAGCCACCACTGAGACTTGCTGTCAGCCACAGGGCTGTTTTCCTCATGTTCTTGTGTGCTGGTGCTAGTGTGTGAGCCACACACACCTTTCACACCTCTCCCAGTGTAGGCTGGTTTAGTGAACCTCCTCACACAGCCTTAGACACAACCCAACAAGCAGCCCGACAGGAAGCCCCCAGGGAGGACAGGAAGTGGGTCAGGAGGTTATTACAAGTACAGTGTACCAGGACAGACAAGGGGCATTAGACTGTAAGAACCACACTTATGTCATGTTAGGGACTCTTGGAACCAAAAAGAAAATATCACAAACGGTAATTTGTCATCTGGTTGAGTTGGCACACAGAGGCAAGAGAAAGAAGAGAGGAGTGTATGAAAGATAGATATCTACAACTAGAGAACCCATCTACCATTCCCAGGGCAGCTTGGGACAAGGAGGGTAAGAGGGCTAGGAAGAGGGGGGGTAGGAGGTGTGGGGGGAAGTGTGATGAGACAGGGGAATGTCACACATGCTATCAATAAGCCGCCTGCTGCTTCGACTTGTTTACCCAAGTGGAGGTGCTTAAAAACGCTCCTGGGTCAACGCCATTTGGACTGGATTACAACATATGCCCCCCGCCCCACCCCCCCCCCCCCCCCTTCGCCTTCCCCCCTCCGGGGAAACCACGCAATAACAACAATTAAACAGTCTTTGATTGTAAAGATGTGTGGAATGTGTTCATTAATGCCAACCCAATATCTGCAGAGCTCATCTCCTCTAGGGCTTTAAGTAATAAAGGTTCAACTTCTGCTGTAAACCTCAACAACATTCCTGGTCTTCAGAGCTTGACATGGACCAAGCGCTTGATTGGACTGACCATGCAGGTATGATGGTATACCGTACAGACTCAGACTCACAGATAGTTGGTCATGTCTGTACCAGTGTGGTAGGTGGAGGTATATGACATGAGCTGTGATTACCTGGTGGTGAGCTTCCATAGTCTACAGTAGTCTCACCTATTTAGCCCCAGCATGTAATCAGACAGGAGGCTGTGGATGCAGGTGGGACTGGGGTTGTTCTGTGTGTTATGTGTGGAAGTGTGTTCTCTTTATAGCCTGTCTGTACAGGCCATAACACATGGACAGCTGCTTTCTCAAAGGACATGCAATGCTGCCTGGATAAACCTCCTGAGATGGTGAGACAACAGTATGGTTCAGATCCCTTCTAATCTGAAGACTCAATCTTCTCTTGGCTATGAGCGATTGTTGCCTGCATGGACTCATTGCATTAAGAGTACAGACAAACACAAAGACACCAGGTGCATGCTGCTTGAAGAGAGAGCATGAGTTAACTATTGGAACCGTTAAACTTGGCTACTGCCAGTCGACTTTGTGATGTTCATATCACGTCAGAAAACACAAAGATTAACAACTTGAGTAATATTTATTTATTTATGGTCTCTCTCTGGGTTAGGCAATCGAAATACTTTCGTCTACAACTCTGACCCGAGATACCAGACAGTTCTGCTAAAGATTTCTTTTAGATCCTAAGGATGTTTTTTTCCAGCAAAACTGAAGAACAAAACAGAAAGTAAATAAAGAATTCAGCACCACTGGACTGTCCATGACATGCGACACAGCTACAACATCTAAACTATGTGCAGAATGTACTAGAGACTGCAACAGATACAAATAAAGAAGAAACAAAGAGAAGTGTTGAAATGCTCCAGTTTAGTTCTCCGAACACTGAATCAGTGGTCAGTGACCACTGAATTCTTAATCTTGTTTTTTTCACTGACAAGCCCATGTTTCACCAGTAATGAGAAAGCAAACAGCTGCAACAAAGACTGAGGCACAGGAAGAAAAGGAGGGAGGACAAGACAAGGATGGGAAGGGGGGTGCAGAATATTTTCAGCCCCCCTGTCTTGTCTTAGAAGTCCTCTCAGTTGACCTCAGTGTTGACCTGAGGAGGCTCCTCTGTGCATCTGAGGGCCAGGAGAGGAGGGGCTCAAGGCCTCGGAAAGAGTTCAATAAAAACGGTGGGTCCCCCTCCTCCTCTTCCTCCTCCTTCTCCCTCCCTCCTTCCTTTAACCAACCACACACGAGCAATGTTTTTTTTATGGAGAGTGAAAAGAGGGCAGCATAAAAAGTTTGTCACGTTACAAAACTGAAAAAAGTCTCCAGGCCCCAGCTGCGTCTCTAAAATAAGAGCTCAGGCAGAGGTTTGAGGGACTGCAAAAATCAGAGCAAACTCAAACCGACTCCGGTAAACAAACAATAACGAAGAGAAAAACAACAGAAAATTCACACTGACTCTGGAACTGGTAAATGTTTTATGAAAACACTAGGGTTTCTGATTGATCTTTTAAGATTGGGAGTCGTTTTTCTTGTCGAGTTCCTTTAAGTTGGGATATTTTTAATGATCTGTCCTCTAGATATCCCTGTAAATGACACAGCCCTTCATCCCCATCACGTCAGAGCAGATACTGCTGTGTGTTGGTGCAGTGTTTTTCAGTGTGGCTGTAGTGTATTTCCTGTGTGTGTTCCTTGTGTGTGTTCAAGCGTGTGTATAGGTGTTTAAATGTATACGCAATAGTGCGTACGAGTGCGTGAGCCTTCTGAGAAGTGCAGAATTAACAGCAGGAATGTGCTCATGTCTGGGGAGGGCTGCCAAGTCAAATGGGGCTCACCGTGAGGGACAGCACAGGCCTCCCTCTGACTTGGGATTTTACAGGTCAAACGTGAGCAGACACCATCAATCCACAAACGGTTTTGTGGTATGGAGAGGCAGAAAGCCATTTAGAAGAAAGAGAGAAGTCAAATGTGATCTTATTAAAGTGCTGCTTGGATGTCTGACTGGGTTTATACAGCATATGAACCCCAGGGCAGTAATCGAGCATGACCGTCGTGTGTTCTGTTCTGAATGTTTGAGCCCAGTGGGTGGAGACCAAACCTCCTCCACTTTAACATAAGGATTAACTCAACTGCAGCAGAGAGGGGAAAACCCATATAGGGGCATGTTTCCCATTGAGCCAGCTCAGTTACCTTACCATGAGGGAAACCGTTGCATTTCACTAAGATACAGGGTCAACCCTGTGCCACAGGACAAGGGCACAATACGTGCCTGCAAGTAGTGAAGGAGTGACAGTTAAAGCTACTTAGACTACTGTTGAGGGAAACGTTTTCGAGGAGATTAGGCAAAATCCTTTAGTGCCTTCTCACGAGACCGGCACAAGCTAGCAGACTGTGTGATGCACAAGCTCCTGAGACAGGCCGTGGTTCACCACAACCCCTCAACTAGTCCCACCTTCCCACAGACAGAGAAGGTTACCCACAGGCTTCAGCCGTGGAGAAGTGAAAGGATGAGATGATGATCTGGGATGATGTGCCTGAACCTAGACCACCGCAATTGCAGTATCTGTGATCCATGCAATTTTATTGTCTGTAGTCATGCACCTGTTGCACAAGGCAAATTCAACCTCAACCAAAAATCGCAGCAATTAAAAGTTGCTGACATTGAGATGATAGACCATCAAGCCGATGCAAGGCTTGTGGTTGAGATCATCTGCTATTTTCATTTTCCACACACAGACTTGTTTAAGAATGTCACATTTAATGAACAGTGAGTAAATGTCGAAACACTACAGGCTGTATGCAGCAAGGAAAGATTGTGTGTCAATAAGTGTGAAAATTGCTCAAACTTTCATTTCTGTTACATCACCAAGGTTCATAAACAACATCCTTCTCCATCTACCTGCATCCTTGGTCTGTCAGGTGTAGAGGCAGTATAAGACTCACAAGCCACAACACCACCTGTGATAGTTGGTTGTATCAGGTACTAAAGTCAGTCAGGTTAGTTGACTACCATATTGATCAATGTAAATGCCAGTCTTCCCTTACCGGGAAAGATGTACTGGAACCAAGTATTGAACACTGGCGATGGGTTTTAACACATACTGTCTGTCCCAGATTTGTATCTTACATATGCAATGGTGTGCCCATAAGTCATTCCTGGCTAGACATTGAGCCAAAGAGAATTCAGGATCTGGCCCATCACACCACACTATCAGAGGGTAAGAGGTTAGGGGTCAAACGGCTGGTCAGACAGGGTTACAGCCCCAGGGAGTAGGTAGGGGTCGGTCAGTCAGTCAGTCAGTAATGGAACAACACAGTACCCATCGCCCCTTTGCCAGGGGTTATACCACCTATCTGGGTGTCAGTGTCAAGTGAGCTCTATGAGCAGTTTGAGACTGTCATTCATCACCTACAAAGACAGTCCTGCCAGTTTGAGACTGTTATCCATTAACCACAAAGAGAGTCCCGTCATCATCCCGCCAAGTGCTTCATTTTCTATTCAAAATCAGATACAGATCAAAACTCCTCCATTAAATCAGCTTGGTTCCTGTAATAACATCAGTCCTGTTTGAGACCAACACAGGTAACAATGACATGACTGTCAAGGGTGGTCTGAAACTGACAACAACCTGTGAGGAGATTTGTTTGGACAATGCATGTCCTAATGCATTTGGGCTGTGAAAGTGAAGTTAAACTGAAAGCTTAAGTGTAGGGCACAGATAACAGAAATGGCCTCCTTGGTTCTTGGATGACAATGACATGTGATGAAAACCTCACAAGCTAAAACTGTCCTCACCAGTGGTTGATACCCTACACTTATGGTGAGGAAGCAATTACGGAAAGTTTACCAATAGTGAAATGAGGTCTGCCAGGGGTCCGTTTAGGTAAACTGTCTTTGTCTACAACTTTGGGGCAAAAGTAAATCAATGGGTTTGTCCCTTTCCCAACTTCTTCTTCCTCCATCTTAATTCATTGGACTGCCTTCCACCCTTCTCCTTGGCCTTTTCTCTTCCAGTGTGTTAAATGACTCATGTCAGAGCTATGGTCATCTGATGTAAGCGTTTCCATCACCACTATCCAAGACTTAGCAGCGTCTTGGGACAAACGTCTAGTTCTTACTCAATTCTGTCAGCTGGCCAGCCAATAAGAGGACCTGCCTGGGAATCCAGTTTACAGAGCACCAAGCATGATGGCTGACTGTGGGGCTGATTTTCCAGAACAGCCTGGAACCTTCTTTAATTCTAATTGTGTCACACTGACATTGAAAATGGAGACAGATTTTATTCAGTATGGTGCAATGTGTACATTCCCCCAATCTCCTAATTGCTGTGCCCACTTTAGTCAAGTTTGCCATTTAGTTCCATATAGCTGATCTCTGGAGCCAACTCTCTGAACTTGTTTCAGTATGATTGAAGCAATGTGCGTCTGTAGATGGAGTGGTGGAGCATGTCAACTGATGGTTGACTGCACTAGGCTGCCTATGACTACAGCATTTGGGAGAACACCAGAGAAAAGCAAGACGGTGAGAGTACTGCACTTCTGTCTCCTCACAGCACTTCTCATCTTGCTTGTGTAACAACGCTCAACCTTTTCCCTCTCAGAGCACCCGTCTTTAGTAAATCCTTCCTATCTGCTTGTGTTTAAGCACAAAAGATCTGAGGATTCCATCTGGAGAGAGGTGGAGAGCAACTGTCTCTTTCCCCTACCCAGTAACACAAGACACTCCACATACCATAACATCAATGACCTTTCTTCATCCAGATGTTACTCGCTAAAGTGAGGGATATCTAAAGGACTAGTTGTCCCATGATGTTTGAGAGCTGGTTTCCTCAAGCTCCCTGTAGTGGGCTCTGCGGTTCCCCAACTCATCTAAGCAAACACATTTAGGCTCTTTTGGGGATGTCAACAATAAGAATATCTCTTAGATGTATCATATCTACAGTGCCAGTGAGCCTTATGTTTGTTTTTTTATCAAACAAAAACTTCGGACTAAAAGTTCAATTTTTGGTATTTTTGAAAGGTAGCAGTTTTACAGTTCATGTCTCCCTGGGCCACTGACAGAAGTCCTTTCCTCTGACGATAGAAGTAATTGTTCTCTTGTTGCATTGACATTGCTTACATAGCAGGGAATGACAGTTAATTTTTTCATGAGGGCCTTTTCTTCCATTCTCCAATTAATGGCCCTGAATGAGCAATTTCAGACCGTTAGTGGAGATTTCCTTTTGAGCACCAGCCAGTTAAGGTCCAATTAAACTCTTGGTCTGATGGTGTCCAAAGTCCTTTGTCCTGGCTACCATAGAATGACAAGCATTGGACAGCCATGATGCAAATCTGTATAAAGGGGTCATTTAGACATAAAATGTTGGACTACTGTCCTCTCTAAAGAACTTCAAAAACCCACTAAATGCATCTATTTACAAGAGAAGGTTCAGTAGAGGTTATAAATTATAGAAGATAATAATCAGTAGAATAAAAGTCATGGCAACAGCCCATAAATGTGGCATGTGAAGACGGATACTTTTCAGAAGCTTATACTTTCAAAATATTGGCTGGTATTATCTGACACCTCTTTGAAAACGCCCTTTCCCATTATTACAAAACACAGTAGGCGCGCTTGCATTGGTAGGATAATTATTTCCAGAAGTTCCGGATTTAGTGGGACTGAATTTAATGTTGGAGATTTTTGTTGGAGTCCAGTAAAGGTGGTGGACTTGGAGGTGCGAGTAAAGTTGGCCTTGAAACTCGAGGGTTGAAATGCTTGTGAAATATACATTAATATACCTACTAATTACGTAAACAATTTACTTATTTAAAGAGCACAACACGCTAATTGACAATCGGACGTATTCTGACCTAATCAACTAGGCCAATCTGTTCATGTCAAATTGTTTTGTACAATAGATTCAAGTCATTCAGGGTTACGAGGGGAATACATGAGGTGCAAGTGTGTTTGATAGTCAGTGCTTATCATCGGGTGATAATGTAATGGCTATACTGTCATTAAACATTTCTGTGCTGTACAGGCCTACCGCTACATTGACCGCTTCGTGCGCATGTAACAACGTTAGATACAGTGAGGTTCGCAAAAACAATATCAAATGACCAACCAGATATGCTACATTGTCGATTACATTGTCAAAACAACAAAAAAATGTCAACGAAACTAACGTCTAATTGGTGGACTACTCTACATCACACCTATAGTGTGCATGTACTGATATATTGAGTAGTCACATCTCTTGATTGACTTGAGACTCAAAGCCTACAACAGTAGAATATAACCAAAATGCAGCGAGGCATCTAGAAACGTGATGCGAAAGAAACACTTCTTTCTAAAGTCTTACATATGTTTATCATACGTGAAAATTTTTATCTTTGAATGTGAATGCATCTTACCGTCAATGGCTCGAGCTGGAACGATTACCTCCGAACTGTGCAAAAATCCAACGAAAAGCAGCCCTATTGCCAACATGTTGACTGTGGCGCGCAACATCTTGTAAGATAAGAAACAAGACTAAATAATATTCATCAATCGTTTTTAGATCCTGTCAAGCGGGGAAGCTGCGATGTTGCCGTGCCCCGGCGATGCTCCTCTGTATGCGCTTTCTGCTATGCGCAATCAAGCTGCAAGAGATTGTGCACACTACGAGAATAAAAAAACGATGTATTCTCTCAAAGCAAAAACCAAGGCTTTGCCAGCCTTGGATTTGCTACGAGTTCTTTTGATACATGGATAACAGGCTAGCAAACGGAATTGATCATCTGTTAGCTATCCTTGCTTCACATGCAGAGATGAAGAAACGGGGAGTCTGTGTGCCCAAAACCATGCGGGGTGGCCGTTTCTTTGTCCGCCCTCACAGCCGTCGATACAGTTCGAAGTCAAAGAAGAAAACAAAAAAGTATGGGGGGAAAATGGTCTCTTCGCCCCACCACCTCTGTTGCTGGTGGTCATTCAGATTGAGTCGAAGACGAGCATCAACCCCTCAACTCCGTGGACTGATGTTCGTGACGTCATCATCACCAATGGCTGGCCTAGGCTTTGTCCATCGAGCTCTCAGCGCAGCTCGCAACCATTGGCCAATTTCTTTCAGCTTTCCACTTTGCCAAATCAACCTCTACTTCGCTGTGTTCATGGATAATTTCTTTCTTCATTTTAAGGTAGACACATTTGGACGAATGTAGCTTTGATTTTTATAATGATTAATTTCAAGCCCTATTCACAATCATGACATGTTTCACCCCATTATGTTAAATAGGTTATTATTTAAATTGTCGGCGATTTTCATTCAAACAATTTGGCGGCATCGACTCAATCATAGGGATTTTAATTCTCGTGACTTTTTTTGTTGATATTTATATATAAGTCAATACAATAAAACAATATATCAGGAATTAAAAAAGAACAATTAAAAAGGAAGTAAAAAAATAAATAAAAAGTATTTCTTTACGCTGGCTAATTATGAACAGAGTTATTAACACTAGTCTGAGTCATGAAGGCTTTTCATTTTGAAGGGCAGAAGCCTCTCTAACAGCCGAAGTAGGGCTATGTTTAAAATTCCCAGTCCCATTTTTGGAGAAAACCTTTCCTTCCTGGTCCCCTGCCCATCTCCAAGCAGGGGCTCAGTGAGGGCCAGCATAAATCACCGTAAAGCAACAAGAGAGTCTAGCTGTGTTTCACTTTCTAATGTCTGCAGGGCTGAGTCTGCCTAGGGCAACATGGAGTGCTAGGCCCTTCTGGACTGCATAAAAACACTAGTTTGGGGAAGAACACTAAGACATCAAAATAGTTACTTGGTTACATCTTAGTACTATTTTAATATGTGTAGCCTACTTAAATAGCTTTGATAAGAATTTGTACCAGTCAGCCACTGCAGGTTGATCTGTTTAGTTCTTGAATACCAGCTGACATGTGGACGGGCTGCTTTACAGTATAGGCAGTTTTTTTAAAATCTGTTTTATTTTCGTTTTTATATTAAGACATGGTGAAACATTTTAAATATTGATACCAGCACCAAATAATCACCCACAGGAAGTTGTAATGGTCTGCGAAATTGGTTGTTTTTTAGCCACTATTTGGGTATCAATTTGAAATCCTTGTAACAGACTGTAAATTCTTATCCTAGCGCTTAGGACCTACCTCAAATTGGTTGTATAAGAAGATGTGAGAGCAGCCAAAGCCAAGTCATTGGGAAACACTTTACATCAATAATTCATGAGTTTGCCCAGAACATTTGCCTGGGGACACAGTTTTTCAAATACAGATTAAACATAATCCTGACTACCTAGAATCTAGGTCTTGGATTTGTTCTTTGCCAAAAACCCTCCTGCTCCTACTTCTGATTGGCTGTCCAACCAACACCTCATTGGACACCTCCAACCCTAACTGCATTTTCACAACCCTCTCAACTATTCTAGAAACATCTGGTAGAAATCTTTGGCACAATGGTAACAGGGAGGGACTTTGTCAAGGCAGGCAATTTTTCATATGAAATTAATTATTTCTCTCAATCTCTCTCTATCTCTCTCTTATTTCCTTTATCTCTTTGTGTCTCTTTAACTCTATCTCTCTTACACACATACACTATTGAATTGCAAAAGTAAACAGTTGCCAGGGATATCCTGACCACTTTAGTTATTTAACAATTTCTGACTGGCTGACTGACTGACTCAGTTTATCATAATGTCTATGTTCACATGCTCTCCAAAGCCTCATCAGATGGTGTTATTGAAGTAATAAAGGACACCCTATGGTGTTGCTGATCTGTGAAGACTAAACCATCATTATACTTTAGCATAGGGAGGATTGTATAATATGTGGTTGAATCATACCACACTCCTAAAAAGTTGGAGGTACTGTGTCGGAGGAAACTTTGGCATCACTCATGAAATGCAATACAATGCTGTCTCCTAGTGGCCTGGGTAATTGTAGCATTGTCATGTATAGAACAATGAACCTGAATGAACCTTTTTTTTTTTAAGAATATATATCTCTTTCACCTCTTACAAGGAATCTGTCATAATGCTTGATACTTTTGTTTTGATTTTCAGAAATGATTTGCTCAAATGTCAACAAATGTGAGGCCAGTGTAAGCAAGCTCTTATCAAGTCATGGAAAAACTGCAATCACTCATTTTTGGAAAGAGAATATTCTTGTCATCAGTGGCTGCTCCAGATGTCTTCCAGAAGGCCATGAGGAGAAAATAAGTTCAGTATCAATATATGTGTCCCTGTGAATTCCATTCCTTCTCTTCACCATTCTAGATCAAACTCACATTTTCCTGGCTGTTGAAGGCTTTTGATTTATAAACAGATCCGAAAATTACATCTGGAGTGAATTTAACCATGTTCTGGCAATACAAACCAAACTGAATTGACAGGGCTAACCCTGTGCTACATCGCTAACATGCGTGTCTGTGTTGGGACTCTGTCTCCTATCTACTGTACTTCATTGCTTGCCCTACCTTATCTAGACCTGCTCAGCTTTACATCAGAGGTTATAGACTTTGATGATGTTGAACTTCTCAGTAATCAGGAGGCTAAGTGTTTCCTGTCTATCTGAGGGGGCACACAGAACCACTTCAAACACGTTTTGTTTAGTATGGTGTCCAGGGAGGGTACTTCAGCTCCTCTCTCTGCTCGTCTTGGAAAGACACAGTGTTTTGCACTGCTGTGTTTTGGTTGATTTGGCAGCAGTTTCGGGGCCTAATCTGCTATTACTCTGTTCCCAAAAACTGAGTCCCTGATAGTTTACATAGCAACAGTAACCCACCACATGGAATTTCTAATCTATCAAATGTTGCAGTTGAGTCCAAGTAACGTCCTCAGGGTTTTGAAACAATCCCAAACAAACCAAAACACACACATATACCCAAACCGACCCACACACACACTCAGACTTGCCAGTCTTCTGCATGTTTCTCTCTCCCATGTTCATCCATAACTAACCTCAAGATGGCGCCATCCTCCTGATCTTAAATTATCTGCCAAGAAAAGTGATCTGTTTGAATCAAACACGCGGCGAAACACTCTGCAAACACTGGAAAAACATATTTTATAACAAATGCCTCCGTTTGTACCTTCTTGACTACTCCTTGGCCATTAAACAAGGACAGTCTATGAGTTTTCCTTCAACCCCCCCTCCCTTCCCCGTCTCCAGTTCTCCAAAACTGAACTCAGCCAGAAGCACATTCCATTCCCTGATTCTCATAGGCTCTGGGAGCTCCAAAAGGCACTGAGCCTAAAACGCAGCCTGGGTGTAGAAGACACTTTGCCCAATTACTGTTACAGACACACAAATAAGCATAGAAACAATCAGGGATATACTGAGTGTCTGTGAAGACTGAAGCCTTGGATTACGTCAAAGTAGTGAAGGTAAATCTGGTGACTTGCTCTTTCCCTTCACAATCCTCCTTTATTCTCTGGAGAGAATATTATATTCCATTCCGAGTTCCACTTCTAAAGAAGACACAGGTGGTTTGGTGGGCATAGCAGACATTACTTATACCTTAGTATACATCTTGAGTAGATACAATTCTATGTGATTATATTACAGGTTTCTGAATGGCATAACTACTTATTATTGACATCAAACAGAAATCAAGTTACAATCCCCAGAAGTGTCTATCCCTGGTGTTAATGTCAGGGAGATGGAATTCTCTGGAGGCCTTGTTTATTCAAGTACTGTATAACTCTCTAGCAGATCATAACTGTAGTTTCCAGTCAATCCCACCATTTCTCACCCCACCATCCACCTGAGGAGCAAAACCTTGTGACTTACTGTAATGTATTTTACACTTCTTATTATCTGCATGGGCTCTGTGTAACTGTAAAGGATGTTTGCCCTGCGGGAGATTAGGCTGGTCTCTGGCTGACATACAGTATGGATGCTGGTGCTATGCTGTGTTGATTGTTGACACTGTCTCCATGGGGATGAGGCTCAGCTGGAATCATGGTGTGCGTCAGTGAGAGTGGTGGAGGTGCAATTCTAGTACGCAGCCCTGGTGGGTGGAGCTGGAAGTGGGACAGACCAGCTCTCTCTCTCTCTCTCTCTCTCTCTCTCTCTCTCTCTCTCTCTCTCTCTCTCTCTCTCTCTCTCTCTCTCTCTCTCTCTCTCTGTCTGTTTCTCTGTCTCTCTCTCTCACACACTCTCCACCATATCCTAGTTTATTGTTTTGTATGTGTAGTAGTGCTGGCTAAGCATCCATTAAATGGAGTTGTCCAATATTGAGGACATCATTAAAATGCCATTATTATATTCCTTGTAGGTTATATACTTTATACTGTGGAATAAGATGATTAATCACATTGTTCATGAGTCAGTCCCACTTGGACAGCCAACACTTCCAGTGGTGGGTGCAGTTGTACTGTGAGCTGGGATTCAAAATCTCTGTCTGTCTCTCTTTTCTGTCTCTCTTCCTCTCTCTTCCTATTCCTCCATGTATCTCTTCCTCTTTTTCTTATACCCGCATACTGACATGTGGCAAGTGAACATGACACGACATGGTTAAAGCTAACAAATAAATGATCTTTTGGCCCCTTTCACTTTTCTTTAGATATATGCTTAACACAAAATCAATCAAACCACCATCTTAATCACACAATTAGTATCAATGGTGAAAATATGATTAATCTATTTTAGGTCAGAGTTGTGTTTGTTTCACGTGTTGACCTTTTCTGCATGCTTGACGCCAGTAAAGAGTGTCCACCCAATCTCAGCCCATTTCAGGCATGTTCACCAGTGTGGAATTAAGACCAGAGACTGAGATGGGGAAACAGAAACACCTACTCAGAATTTTTCTAGTTTACCATGAAAAAACTGAATGATATCTAAATAATGTAACAAGCTCTCTCTCTCTCTCTCTCTCTCTCTCTCTCTCTCTCTCTCTCTCTCTCTCTCTCTCTCTCTCTCTCTCTCTCTCTCTCTCTCTCTCTCTCTCTCTCTCTCTCTCTCTCTCTCTCTCTCTCTCTCTCTCTCTCTCTGTAATGGATCACTATGAGTTCAAATGCCTCTTAACTGTCTGCCAAACATGTCACAGTGTGTTTCTCAGCAGCACTGTTTAAGAGGTTTTCGTGCCTGGGTAAGATTAGCTATTTCCTGTTGGAGTCCTTCAGAAATAGTAGATAAATAGAATGGGGTGGTGAGGTAATTGAGAGTTTGGTCAAACAAAATGGCTGCAGTCAAGGCTTCAGTCAGTTTCCTCGCTGTATTGGTGGGGTTCAGACAGTGGAGGGAGCTCTGGGAGGCTTGATTGATGAAATCTTCTGGCTGAGAGTGGGCAAGGAAGCAACAAAAAGTGAAATAGTGAATCGCTTTGGATAAAAGCGTCTGCTAAATGAAATGAATATTAAAAAAATAAGGGAGGCTGGTTATGGTCCGAGATAAGTGGTGCAACCCAAAAAGTAAAAGAGAGAGAGAGAAAGGGAGACAGAAATGTAGACATAGACAGACAGACAGAGAAAGAGAGACAGAGAGAGAGAGAGAGATAGAGAGAGAGATTGATAGATAGATAGATAGAAGACCAATGACCAAGAAACATGAATGCTGAATTATCAGTGCAGTGTGGTTCATGTAGAAAAGAACATTGCATTCAGGTCACTCCCAACTTCAGACAGTACTGAACAAAGGCAGGGGAGGAGCCTTGTCAAACAGCCATCTCCATGTCTACGTCTGACTTACCATCCACACTGATCAGATAGTGGCTTGATCTTGGCTATTTTATCAATAACAATAGAAGTTGACAGAGAGATGACAAGGAAAACCATTTGTACAGAACTGCTGAATGTGACAGGCTAGTAAATAAAACGTTCACAGCAAGACTTTGATCGATTCACTGAGAGAAGATGCAATATTAGAAAGAAAGTGCTTCCCTTCATATGCAATGTTTTTAATTATTTAGAGACTATTAGATATGGTGATCCTTTTTGACCTTCACAGGCTAATAGTTTCTAGAGTTATGATCACAATAAATAAGACCACCTTATTGGAACACTTTTATGTGATTGGTTGACCTTGAACTCTCAAGGTCAAGGCTTCCATGTCAACGATTGGCAGGGATATGGACAGCGCAATCAACCCATGTTACCAAGGGAATAGTGTTTACAAGGCACCCTTTGGATACTGTCACTGTGATGGATTAATTGTTAAAGGCAAATAGAGTCTCCTGGGAAATGTAGGTTTCAGTGAGGCCACAAGGACTCATGACATTGTTAAATCTGAGGTTGAGGTTGTCTGACTTAATCACCTTGAGTGAAAGTAATAGTTACAGGATATTTCTACGCAGAAAAGAATGACTTAGGTTGGTTTCACAATTTTCATTTGTTTGTGTTTTAAAATCAGTCATATAGGTCATGTTCTCAAAAGTCTGAAGGTTGGCCTTCTCTTCTCTTCAGAACAGTTTCCAAATGTGTCAATATAAACATTGTGTCTGGATTATCCTTTTCAGTTTTACAAATACACTCCACCAGCAAGTCAAGTTAGTGTAAGAATTAGCATGTAACTACAGATCCTGTGTGTTCTCCTCCTTTCTGAAAGTACAATTACAGAGCTGGCTGCTGATAACACCTAAGGAATGCCAGGCATGCACCAACAGCCCTTCCCCCATCCGCTCTCACTACCCCCCTTTCTTCTTCTCCTCCTCCCCATGCCCCCTTTCATTTCTTTCTTTCTCTTTCTTTCTCTTTCTTTCTTTCTTTCTTTTTCTTTCTTTTTCTTTCTTTTTCTTTCTTTCTTTCTTTCTCTCTCTCTCTCTCTCTCTCTCTCTCTCTCTCTCTCTCCCTCTTTCTCTCCCATTCCATCTTTCAGTCTCCCTCCTTGGTCTCAAATCTGTTACTCAAATGACTTGCAGCTGGAAAGTACAGTAAATAGTCTGCTCAAGTGATTCTGGAATCTAGTAAAGAAAACATAACGAAAGAAAAGTGTTCAGTGTTGTAAAACAAGGAGAACACTGCATACAGTGGAACATTCAAACAAGCTGAACGTCTCCCAATAGAGACTTTTGGAACACCCTTGGTCTGTCTGGGAAGTTAAACAGAGGCGAGGCGATCTGTTGTAGATATGACCCTAGGTTCACATTTATTTGACCTCTCTTCTACTAGCAAAAACGCACAGCAGTGGTCTAACACATTGTCCCATCCCATGGAGTGTTGTGTAGTGGTAGGGTTGTACAAAGGGAAGTCAGATGGCTGAGCAGTTAGGGAGTCGGGCTATTAATCAGAAGGTTGTTGGTTCGATTCCGGGCTGTGCCAAATGACGTTGTGTCCTTGGGCAAGGCACTTCACCCTACTTGCCTCAGGGGAATGTCCCTGTACTTACTGTAAGTCGCTCTGGATAAGAGCGTCTGCTAAATGACTAAATGTAAATGTACACAGTACTGTCAAATATTTTTGACCCTCAGTGAGTCTTTGTAAAAAGTTTGGTATTGTCGACCAGTGTTTTGATTAAAGAGTTTAAGTGCAATGCATCGCTTTGAGTGGTTGCAGAATTCTCTCAATTTGATTAAATGAGAAAATCTACTCTGATGAAAGCAACAACACCACTATTGTGGTCAATGGAGAGGTGTTGCTTCACAACTTCAGTCAATGAGCATGACGCCCCCTGACTGTTCCCTCCAAATAGAGGGTGTGTATTTAATTTACCTGTGGAAAGGGGGAATCCAGACACATATTGGAGTCATTGTAATGTGTTTCTTTGTTTACGTCTGAATTAAGACATAGACTGACAAATGACATTTGCACATGCATCTGTGCATAGTACTGTACTGTGTACTGCGTAGGTACTAGCCAACACAAACACCCACACAACACACACATATTTTATATTTTTGTCACAACTAAACTGCCCCTGTGTACCAACTGTGTGTCTCCATTTAACTCCCAAACAGGCCCTTCCCTTTCACACTCTGACAAACACATTCCAGCTGCGAGCAACTCAAGTGACTGATAGTGCCTGTGTGTGGTCTTTTCTACTGAGGTTCACTTTGATCACGTCTGTCTGTCTGTCTGTCTGTTTTGATGTGTTTTTCTCTGTCACCTCAAATGTCTTCAAGTATTATTATTTTTTCATTTCACTTCTCTGCTTTTTTGTGTAAGCTTGATGTCTCTCCATGTATCAGTTCAGACTGCAGCTCCATGCACATTTTGACCTTGAACCCAAAACCGACAGTCTCAATGACTCTCCCGTCTACCCCTTCCCCCTCTCTCCCTCTCTCTCTCTCTCTCTCTCTCTCTCTTTCGCCCTCCCTCACACACACACACACACACACACACACACGAACCCCAAGAACCTTTCTCAGCCATTCATATGAACAACACACTCCAACCAACACACCCCTTTGATATGGTTGAGTCTTATTCTCTTGATTTGAACTGGTGTGTGACTGTGTATATGGATCATGGGTTCTCATGCAGTGTGTGCAAAGGTGTTGCTGTTTGAGAAGAGTGTACGTTTCTCCATTTTTTGTTTGAACAAAGGGGAATGCTATTGAGTTCTGGTGCCAAGGGTTTCTTTCAGGGTTTACCATTACACTGAATACAACATTTAGGAGCAAGTGTAAAATATTATTTTGTAGAGGAATTCCTTTAATACTGATAATCCTTATGTAAGAAATTAAGTGCAGCCTCAAGAATGATGTGAAAACCCCTTTCACATCGCTTTCTAGGAGTTTCAGAGTTCACTGCACGAGCCTGGATGAACAGTTTTTAGGTATGTTACCAAACAGGCAATTGCTTATCTTATACATACATGCCTGCCCGTACCTGCCTGCATACACACCGAGACTGAGATGAAGACAGAGAGGAGTAGAAAGACTAGGAGAGGGAGAGACAAGGAAAGAGAGATAGTGAGACGAACAGAAACATAGAAAGAGAGAGAGACCTGGGCACCCTAAAGGTAATCAGTGTGGATTTACGAGTCACAACACTTGGCTAGGTTACTAAGCGACAAACATGTTGATGTCTAAACAATGTTACCAGCGTCAAAGTGTCTCCATGTGCCTGATCGGGGTTCTGTTGAGAGCAACAATGTCACTTGTGTCCCCCCCCCAAAGAACAGGCAGTGGAGAAACAGCTGCCAGGCAGACATGAATCACATTTCTGTGACACACATTCATACACATGTAGGCTACCCCCTTTGTTTCCCATAGGAGGTTGACAAGACAGAATTTCAATTACTTTCATTCATACCTTAGAGTAACTAGGCTTTTTTCCTGCATGGTTTCCTTAGTGGGCCTTCTGTGCACAGGAAGACTGCTCTCCAGTAGAGGGGGACAAGGATGCAGCTTTCTGCACAGGATTGATGTGTAAAATGTATGGGAAGCTAATACATGAGCCTAGTGTTCAAGTAAAACTACATATTTTCGTTTTGGAGCAACGTCATTTTCCTTCTTGAACACTGACATTGGTCAGGTGGGGCAGACAGTAAACACAGGCATAGAATTGCTTGGACAAAAGTGGATGGATGGAGGTCAAATGAATACATGATGCTTTAAAGTATGGGTAACAAAGTTCATAACGCTTAATACAATCTGCCTCAACGTTTCGTTTACTGTCAAAATGTTCCCATCGCTCGTTCCCCAAGCGCGCATTTGGCGCTAGGACCCAGACGCGTCAACGCGCACCGCTTGGCCGCGGCAGCAGCACTGGCGGCACCAGGGCTCGCATCGCTCCCTCTGAATACAAGCTAACTTCCCGAGCTGCTGACGTCAGCTGGCAGCCTGGGCCGTACTCGCCGCTTCGGACATAGCGCCGAGAAAAATGCTGCTCTCCGTACCGCCAAGGGCAGGGATCAATCCATACAACGGCTATAACAGCAGAAACAGCAAAAAGGTAAACCCTAACGGCATTTTCTACAATTCGGCCGCACTCTGTCAACCAGTAGGGCATACACTCTTGTCATCCGCCACAGAAGCTTGTGACAGTAAGCTGCAGTGTCCTTGAAAAGCGAAGCGCACAATATTAACTTCGGTCTTCGTAGAGCAAATTGCTGCTCTCTGTTCAGCACCCCTACGGTGGTATGTAAGAAATCTGTTTGTCGATGCTCAGGGCACGGCCTAACGTTTTGTTTTATTTTGTCTATACAAGTTTCAATATAAACAATTATGAATGTCGATATCGTTCGGTTCACTCATTTTTTAAATCAACGGTGGAGACCAACTTTTATGAGTAACCGTAACGTATTGGGACAGCGTGTCTCTGTGCGTAAATGTGTTTGAGTTGGTGGGGGTGGGGAAAAGAGAAGGATAAGAGGAATATGTTAATCAAGGGAATTGAATTTAGCCTCGTCCTTGGGGTGGTGATCATAAACAAGTATATAATATCTATTGTAAAATCTAACGTCCATTGTCTACGCAGCCGCGTAAGTTTGGCAAAGTTTTCCTATTTTTTCTGATACGAGAAGATGCCCCACCCCTTGAAAAATCCAACCATTGTGAATGTGACGATGCCAACATTCCCCAAATTATGAAACGCTCGAGTTTTATTTCTGTTGAATACACGCTTTTTACACATTGTTTGAATGTTAGAAAAAATAACTTACCTATCACATTTTAGAAGAAGCTTTCAAAAAACGTCGTGTGTAAATAAATAAAATATAATTATCTATAAGCGCCTGTACGCCTCTAATATAGACATACGATTGAATATGAATGTTGATATATTTAGGCCGACAGTTGAATGACAAAGTTTTTGTATACTTTTTAGCGCATTTCTTTAACTCGTTTGAAATATTTAGATCCAGTGTGTAGGTCTACGATTATAGATACAAATATGTATATAGCCTAAGCCTACTGCATACTGAACACAGATGTATACATGTGAATAATGTTCCATTCTTTCATTGAGCAAATGTATACAACGTTTAAAGTGTAGTTACTAACACATGCTAGATTTAAAATGTTTTTCATGCATGTATTGTGTTTTAGATTTCTAATGCACTTGGCAGGCTCTGTCATAAAAGCAAATTATTCTTATGCTATTTAGAATAACTATCAGTTATATATAGCAACAAAGGCCTGCAGATTCTCTGGCACTGTCAGAACCATTTTGTTTTTCTGCATGTTTCCCATACCTTTTTGTTGAATGTATTTGATAGTCTCTAATGATGTGGTTGGTACAAGAGATATAGGTATATGCTTGTTACCCAAGCTGTTTCCTAACTTGACCCTGGTTTGGATTTCAGTAACATATTTGACAACATGCCAATTCAAGTAACTGGACTGTACGCTTGGGAACCAAAACTAAGAATGTTCCATAAGACTTTATTGAAAGTTAAAATGAAGATTAACAGTGAGTGAAATCACAATAAGAAAGAAAAAAGTGTGTTGATCTAAATAATTCATACTAATCATTATGTTTGGTGATAAAAGCAAAAAGAGTGAGGTGGTTAGAGAGAAGAGTTGTCAATGTAATGCTTCTCAGTATTGGCACTACTTGACGATCAGGACTGGTATGTAGTATGATGCTGCTGCTTGTTGTAGAGGTTTGTCTGTTTTGGGGAGGTTGCCCAGAGGTCAATTTCCTTGACATAATTTCTCCATTGGTCTAATTTATTTTTCTGTCATTGATTTCTCTCTCTCTCTCTCTCTCTCTCTCTCTCTCTCTCTCTCTCTCTCTCTCTCTCTCTCTCTCTCTCTCTCTCTCTCTCTCTCTGTCTCTCTCTCTTTCCTTTCTCTCACACTCTCTCTTTCTCTTTCCTTTCTCTCACTCTGTCTGGTATTCTTGTACCTAAGCCACAGAAGTAAATAAAAGACCGAACACAAAATAAACGTGCTGAGGGGTGAAAAATAGCTCTTTGTGTGTGGAAGGTGATTACCCAACCAGATGGCAAAAGGGCTATGGTTACTGTGGCGCCTCCGAAGAAAATACCCCTGCCTCTGCCTCTGCCCTAGAACCTGCCTCTACCCCAGTACCTGACCCTGAACTTGCTCTTACCCCTGCCCCACTACCTCACATCCAACCTCAAATGAACACAATTAATTATATTCAACCTCAAATCTGGTCTTGAACTAAAACATATCATGCTTCCGAATGCATTTTCTGCCATCCGAGAAAAAATTATTGTTCACCTTCATGAATAGAAAACCATAGTCTTTGTTTCAATTTAGCTAAGTAAAATGTGAAAACATAGTAGCAACCACAGAGAAATGTTGTCAGAGGAATGTCTGTGACTGTTCCACAACAAGGCCATTCACCATATTCCCCACGGAGGGATGGCGGATGTGGGGCTCTTCAAGCCTGTCCTTTGAATTTCAGACTTTTACTTTCAACTTCAGCTGCTTTGAAATATCACCAACATTGTCTACCACCAAAGCCATGTATCAGCCTTCAAACTTCTGTCTGTAGTGCTGAGAGGTTTGGTATTGTTAGATGACAGCAGTGAATTAAAAAAATCAACGTAATGCTAACTTTATTCTTTCATCAATCATTTCAATGATTCTGATCTGATGTAAGATCTGTATAGTAAAATAGTAATGTATAAAGCATGTATAATAGCTTTACCCCATTGTATCCAACAATGGTTATTCGTTAGCCTTGCCACTGCCCTTTGGCTGAGTGTCTGTGTTTCCATTGCCCATTTCAATGGTGTTTTCCATCTGTTTGAGCAGAAAACCAAGCCTAAATTGACCTCTCGCTTTTCCCTGCTGGTCCTGTTATATCTATATTTAGTACCTCTGCTGTGTCTTTTGTTAGGGTGTCTGGCCTTTGTTATGAATTTGGGATGTTGGCTTTGTTATGTTGTCTCTTGTGTACACTACAGATAGGCCCTATGTATAGTGCATACATAGGGCCGATAATGCCAGTGAAAAGACATAGATGCATTTAAATAATAAAAAGGCCATTTTATAATCCCGTTATGCCGCAGGGAAGGGGGGGCTGTAAATAGGCCTTTACAAACACGCATACATATTTGTTTTGGGGTCCTCAATTTTAAACATTTAAACTACATTTGCATTGTGACCCTAGGCTGCTGTTGATTGTGTTGTGTAGCTGCAGTTGTTGTTCTGCTCTGGTGCTCTGACACTCACCGAACCTGATGTGTTCACCTTTGTCCTCTTGGCTCTGTTCCAGCTGTATGTTTACCTACTGCTCTGTCATTGTTTAATGCCTCAGACACCAGAGAGTGGTCCCTCACGTGTAAGTGAATAGGTAAAGAAGAGAGATAGGAAGAGAAAGAGAGAGACATCGAGAGAGATTGTCCTTGGAGAAAGCACAGCTGTCTGAAACATGATGCCAGGGCCAGCAGTGATGCCAGCCTCTCACGCCTCACATTTAGCTGGAAATGAGGGACTGCTGTGACAGCCCAGATTGTGTGGGTGTACAGCAGGGCCGGATACAGGGGGCTACGCCCCCCCCAGCGCCTTCTGACTTCAGCCAAAAATGTTACATGTTGAAGGTATGAAAAAGTCCGTTAGGGCTTTCAATAACATGCATTTTTTTTTTGATTCCCCAGTGATTGTGGTTACAGTTTTTCTCAATTGCTAAATCACTAAAACCCATTGGCTGAACAAAGTTCTCAGTTGCCTGAACTCATGTAGCTAATTGTGCCTGTCTGTTGTCAATACCTTAAACCATTTCACATGGTAAGACACAATTTGCAGATCTCACTTAGACTGTTCATCAAAACTCTAAACACATTCTCATTTTTGACATGTGCATTACAGTTTTTCACAATTGCTAAAACACATTCTTGAAACAGTCACCCATTTTCTCAAAACAGTAAACACAAAACCTCATCTTCAAGCACTATTTACGAAACCTCTGAATCCTCTTGCAAAATGAAACTTTCGCCTCGAAACATTTTTACCTGTGCTCAAAATGAAGCTTTCGCCTCAAAACAGATTTACCTGTGCTCAAAATCAAACACTGCTCTCAAATCATAAACAAAGTGATCAAAATGATATACACTATCAAGCAGTCAGTAAACAATACACAAAAATTGAAAACACATTGTTCAAAACATATAGTTCTGAAGGAGAAGATTTTTTACATAATCTCAAAACAAATTTCATATTTATCCGTCATTGTCTTTTGATGAACGACAACATGTTCTATCATAGTAGCTCAAAATGTATCAGAAATTACTACTCTGCTTTGCTCTTTGCAATTTTGTTTGTTCTTTCTCCATCCTTGTACCCCTATACAGTACTGTACCCTGCATCTCACTACTCACAACTCACTACATCATACAATTTGTTCATTGTACGGTATACAGCCTACAATGCACTGTACTATAGTATACAATGCTACAGTAAAAGGGACAAAAATCAAAGGAGTAAACATGTGATCAATGTGCTTCTTCTTGTCTTTGGGCTGGGTCAGGCCAGAGCACTTCGTCGACATCACAAGCAATATTTTCCCACCTTCAACAACCTGTTTGCTTTCTGAACTGGCTTATATTGGTTGTGTCACATCATTTGAAACAAGTGAAATCAATTTTGAGTGGTTGTGTTTTGTCAATGACATGTTTTCTCTATTTGTATTTGATTGTTGCCATTTGTGTTTACCAGTATGGATGACATGTGCATTAGAGTGCAGAATTTGTTTTGAGAATGAGAATGTGTTTAGAGTTTTGCTGAAAAGTCTATGTGAGATCTGCAAATTGTGTTTTACCATGTGAAATGGTTTAAGGTATTGACAACAGACTGCACAATTAGCTACATGAGTTCAGGCAACTGAGAACTTTGTTCAGCCGATGGGTTTTAGTGTTTTAGCAATTCAGAAAAACTGTAATGCACATGTCATCCATACTGGTAAACACAAATGGCAACAATCAAATACAAATAGAGAAAACATGTCATTGACTAAACACAACCACTCAAAATTGATTTCACTTGTTTCAAATGATGAGACACAACCGATATATCACCGGGGCTAACCCAGCCCAAAGACAAGAAGAAGCACATTGATCACGTGTTTACTCCTTTGATATTTGTCCCTTTCAGTATTGTATACTGTAGTACAGTGCATTGTAGGCTGTATAATGTACAATTAACAAATTGTATGGCCCTGAACATTGTGCTTTCCATTTGTTACAGTAACAGTACTTACTGCTCAATAGATTTTGACTGGTTGCAAGTTCATATCAACAAAGAACAAGAGTGAGTTGTGAGTAGTGAGATGCAGGGCACAGTACTGTATAGGGGTACAAGGAGGAGAAAGAACAAAACAATTGCAAAGAGCAAAGCAGAGTTGTAATTTCTGATCAATTTTGAGCTACTATGATAGAACATATTTTTGTTCATTAAAAGACAATGACGGATAAATATCAAATTTGTTTTGAGATTACGTAAAAATTTACTTCTCCCTGAGAACTATATGTTTTGAACAATGTGTTTTCTATTTTTTGGTGTATTGTTTAATGACTGCTTGATAGTGTATATAATTTGGATCACTTTGTTTATGATTTGAGAGCAGTGTTTGATTTTCAGCACAGGTAAATCTGTTTTGAGGCGGGAGTTTCATTTTGCAAGAGGATTCAGTGGTTTTGTAAATGGTGCTTGAAGATGAGGTTTTGTGTTTACAGTTTTGAGAAAATGGGTGACTGTTTCAAGAAATGTGTTTTAGCAATTGTGAAAAACTGTAATAATGGGCAACGTAGGCAGATACCTTTCCGTAATCATGATATCCCCCAGAAATGTTCACTGCACCCCCAGTCAAAGCAGGCTGCATCCGGCCCTGGTGTACAGGTATCTGATTCCCTCAATCTGTGCCATCTGCCTCAGCTAAAACCGTGTACCTTTACCTTAGTGCCAGTTTGCATGTGTGTGCTATAATATACAGGAGAGTAATACTAAAATGAACGGAGAAACAGGGAGAAAGAGCATTAGGCAGTTCTTGGAGGGTGGAAATGGTGGGGAGGATGTTGGAGATAAGGAGGAAGGAAAGAGAGACGTAAAGAGAAGAAGACACTGAGGGAAAAGAAAAAGAAGATTCAGGGGCGAGTCTAGGCGTACGCCTGGTGTCCCTGTCACCTGGCAGGAATGTGGAGCGCCTCGTCAAAATGATGACATGATAACACCAGGAGCAGACTCGTAGAGGAAATCCTGTCTGCCCCAAAACTGCAGTCAGTCACCAGGTTAACCACAGGTTGGAGCACCAACGTTCTGACAATGATATGTCAACATCAGGCCTGACTGACTAATGGTTGTTCGTCACCTGAGTCTTAATTAAAACCAGTTGGAGAATTCCTTCTTCTTTAGTAACCCACCATTCTACTCTGTGGTTGCAACTTGTGGTTGGAGTAGAATAATCTTTTTTTTTTATAAGGTGTGTGTTCCAAAACACTTTCATAAAGATGTCACATGCACATTGAATTATTAATGAATTTAGTAGATTTCTATTTTTTATTTGTTTTATTTATAAAAAGTATTTTTGTTACTTGCTGGTCAGTTGATCAGTTATTGTCCTGTCAAGCTTTAGGAGAAGACTGTATTGAAATGTGGAAGGCATAGCGATCCAGGATGCAGAAAACCAGACACCCCCAACAGCCAGGAAATCCATGGAATTCTACAGGTTGCATTGAGGTCAGCCTACCAAGCTGAACAGGAAGAGAGAGATATAGACAAAGACAGAATGAGACAGACACACATGGCGAAAGAGAGAGGGAGAGAGAGAGACACTAAAGATGACTAAGGATGATCTGAAGGGAGAATGGGTTTGCTCGTGTGTTAGGACCAAGAGCAGGATCAGCAGTGCAGCAGCCAGGTGGGTGGATGTTATAAATGTCAGGTACACATTGAGGTGACTACAGCTGAACTGTGTGAACTTGATACACCAGTGTTTAAGTGATTAAATTTTGTCTGTTTTTTTTTGTCCAATTAGGTGAGGGATGAGAGAAACAGCTCCACCAAAACATTCCCTTACCCTCCCCTCCCATTATGTGCTCATACTTTACCTTAGCTTGTGATTCTTCAAATTGATATAAGGAGAGCCATCAAGGGTTTGCTTGATTTGAGACAGAAGCTGTGTGTGTGTGTGTGCAGCTGGTAGTTATGATGTCTTCCTCACATTTTGTGCTTGGGTGCTGTTGTTTAAAACCATGGTTTTATCTTCCCAAATACGAGTATCCACAACACCTGCTCCAAATGTTTGCTTGACCAAGAATTGCTATTGTCAGGTGGCTGAGCGGTTAGAGAATCGGGCTAGTAATCAGAAGGTCGCTGGTTTGATTCCCGGCTGTGCCAAATGACGTTGTGTCCTTGGGCAAGGCACTTCACCCTACTTGCCTCGGGGGAATGTCCCTGTACTTACTGTAAGCAGCTCTGGATAAGAGCGTCTGCTAAATGACTAAATGTATCGTAGACATGCAGTGTGTGTGAGTGAGAAGGGGAAAGAAGAGAGTGAGATGAAATGCACCGTCTCTCTTTTTGTGTTTTAACTTGACCCGGGCATGCCTCCAGGTCATCTAACATGAGCAAACACAGAGAATCTTTTCAGGCTGAATCAGCAGCAGAGGAAGGAGGGATTAAAGCCAAAGAAATGAACCTCTGGCAGGGGGTGAGCGGGGGGGGGGGCCAGGGGGGTGGCCCGCATTGGGTATGGAGGGGGGTCATGGAGCTGTTTGAGGGAGGACACAAAGAGGGACACTGTGTCCCTATGGATGGTGTGTAATTAGGGATATAGGCTTCTGCTCTTGACTGAGCCTTGTGCATCTCTGCTTCCCTGCTGTGGTGTGCTTAAACACCAGGAGTCTGATCTATAACATGCTAGGCCCAGAACGAATGAACCCAAGACCCCCCCCCTCCCCCCTGCAGCCTCCTTATTCTGGGGCTGCTCTTATGGGATACATACGGGGGGGGCGGGCGCAGGGGCAGGGGTGTTCAGAAACCGTGATTTTTGTCTGTTCATCTTTCATTAGTCAGATGATGACATGTGGCAGATATATTAGGAAGGGGAATGAATGCCTGCGCTTTCTCTGGAGGTGATTAAATCTATCGAGACAGGCGTATAGTACACATACACACGTTTGGCTCTCTCTGTGTCTCTTTTCCTTTTAACCGCACAGATGCTGTAAACTTGGTTTAAATTTTCAGGGAACACATATTTACCACCGGACTGTACATCCTACTATTCTATTTGGCATTTTGGGGTACTTAGTTTCCTTCAAAGCTATGGTTGTGCTCAAGTAGATTGATTGTGTCTGTCTCTTTTGAAGTATCTCCAATGAACTAAATCAAGAAATAGTGTGGTCATGACACCATGATTACTTTAATGAAAAGATGTCTAAGTCAACAGTAGTACAGATTATATCTAAGGTGTGACAGTGCATTTTTATAATATCCATTAACAAGAAGTTCTCTGTGATGCTCATTAACTTCCCATAAGCTGGGACTCACAAGGTAAAGGACTTTATTGTTCTGGATGTTTCTGTCTGGTAAAGACCGAGAGCTCTGAAGCTAGGACGGTTGTAATGGACTGTAATGAAACTGGTATGCTTATATCATGTTGTTGTAAGCAAACGTTCTAACTGCTTTCAGAATTGGTCTATTTTGCATGTGACCCAATTTAACGGGTAGTTCCGGGGTGTGTTTGTTTCTCTATGAGTCCTCTGCTTTTCCCCTCTCTGTGATGTAAGGGCCTTGGCCATTGAGTGAACTAACACACAGTTTCCATTTTTTGCACTTTTCCCATTGGTTTCTCTGGATGATTGGTGAGAGACAGAGAGAGAAACATCTGACCAGCAGAGCTAGTTATGGGTGTAGTGTAGCTGTAGAGGACAGATACAAGTCTAAGCCAGAACAGATGGTGTTGTTTTGTTTAGAAATGCCTGCTTTTTACAGTCATGGTGGTATGGGAGAGGAATCGCTTACGACTTTGCTAGAATAAACAATGAAAGAAACAGTGTGTAGATGTATCAGAATTCATCACCAGCAGTTTGCTGAGTGTTGCTTTGTGTTGTTATTTGAAGGGTTGGATTTGATGTCAGCTGCAAAAGTATTTTCAGTGGTTTGAAAGTTTTGATAGAGCAAAAAGAGCAGCCCGATATGGAGTAAGCTGAAAAGAGGCCCGTTTTCCCTATATGGCCTAGACAGGCCAGAGGCCCCACATTCCCTTCAAAAAGCAGTATTGGTGAGTGTTGACATGAAGGCTGTGTGATATCATCTTACCTTGCTCCCACACAATTGCCTGTCTCTCCTGAGCGATGGATTTGAAGCCCTGCTTTCAAAACGCAGGTTGTAGTATGAGTCACTATGAAGAGTAACAGCTGCATCTGTTCATGGTGTGTTGTGAATTATTTATGAAAATATGAAGTATCTTGGTAGAATATAATGTACCTTTTAAACTGGTTAAAGACACCGCTCCCTCCCTACTCTTCCTGAACTTTACAGTTGATGGTTCTGGGTTTGACTCTATGGATGAACTTAAGCATGGGCAGAGGCGGTATTGAAGACGATATGATAAAAACTAGAATTAACTGCATTAATATAACCACCATAGCAGAGTAGTTCACGTGTTCTCTGTTCTCTTGCAGCAGTCCTATGTGTCCTCCGGCCACCAGATGGCGCCCCCAAGTCCCAACACTAACAGCAGCAGCAACAGCAGTGGGGGAGGGGAACAGCTGAGTAAAACCAACCTGTACATCCGTGGCCTTCATCCTGGAACTACGGACCAGGACCTGGTCAAGCTGTGCCAGCCGTGAGTGTTCTTAACTGCACTGCACCCATCACGCTTTTCCTACAGTAGGGTTCCACAAGATAAAATGTCCGACGAGGCAATTAACCATCCAGTGAAACAACTACAGGTTCATACAATGAGCCATTACACTGGTATTCCACACAAAAAACATGCTAAAGGAAACTAAGTTAGGTGGTGGATCATGGGAATGATTCATCAACACTTTATTTAAGGTATTTTATTGTGGTATAAAAGTGGAAGGTCATTGTGCTGCATAAGGTGTTTATTGAAAGCCATTTTACCAAGGCTATCAATAGTCTTCCTGGCAGTTCACATGCTTCATTATGTGTACAAATGAAGTGTGTGAAGCAGCAGGCTCATGCCAGCAGTGACAGTGTGACTGGTGTGTTCCAGCCTTGACACATAAAAAAAAAAAAAAAAAAAAACATCCACTATTTATAGTGTGTAGTATATTTAAATATATTAACTTTTTTGCCCAGCTTCTGAATGATATTATTTATAGCGACAAGAAAAGTTCAAGAAAAATATCAGGATTACAAGAAATAAACAGGGAGAAAGAGAACCATGGCTTTGGAGAAAGAGGTTAAAGGCAAAAAAGGGGTTGCTGGAAGAGAGGGACTGAGGAGAAGAAGGGGCCAGAAAGGGGTAAACTCTTCCTGATGTCCTGATGTTACCTCCCTCTCCCCAAGCAGAGAGAGAATGAGAGAGAGAGAGAGAGAGAGAGAGAGAGAGAGAGAGAGAGAGAGAGAGAGAGAGAGAGAGAGAGAGAGAGAGAGAGAGCGTAGGGAGTAACTACACCCACTCAACTCACCCTCGACAAACAGCTCTGCCTGCCTTACACACACCGACGCAAGCACACAATTACACAGAATAGCCTTACAAGCACACAAACATCCAGAGAATTAAGTGTTAATAAAGAGCTCTCCTCATCCCATGACTTTATTTTGATATCACCATATTCCCACAACAGCACTTATACTTGTAACAGGAGCCAATGTAGTATTGCAATAATCAAACTGGTTTAGCTCATGCAAGCCAGGACGGATCTTGGTGTTCCAGAAATGACTGACTATGTTAACAAACACTTAAGCTCTAGTGGAGTAGGATAGGGGTTACTGGAGGCTGCTCTGATCATATGGGCCATCAGAATAAAGATGACAGATCACCAGGCAATGAAGGCATGAATTTATTACTATGGATCCATGCATCACATTAACATTAACAGGCCGGTAGCCTCCGACAGAAAAATCCAATTGAGGAGCATTCTGAATGCATCATGAAATGTATGTGAGGAACTGGACGGGATGGACGAGAGATTGACAGAATGGTAAATGAGAGCAAGGGGCCAGAGTGAAATGTGTGAGAGGAGAGGAAGAGAAGACAGGAGAGTTGGAGGAGAGTAGAGCAAAAAATATATATTATGAAAGTCAGACCCTGAAACCCATCCAAGGGGCAGATTAAAAAGTCCGGGAAAATAATACAATGCCCCCCCCCCCCCCCCCCCCCCAGCATACACCACCACCCTAGATGACCTTTACATCTGTAGAAGGCCGAGGTGAAGGGAGAGTCACTAATTCACCGCCTCACAAACTTTGAACTTTGAGTGACTGTGTGCGAGAAAGAGAGATCAAGAGAGAGAGAGAGAGAGGGGCTTTGTTTGTTACAAGGGACTTTAGGACCCAGAGGTGCACAAAGAGAATTGGAGAGGGAGATGGAGGTGGAGAACAAGTAGGATCAGTTTACAGTGTAAACTCCGCCCTGCTTCGCCAAGACGATCTCGAGCCCCCTCTCTGACTATATAAGACAGAGTAGACTGAGATACTATAATAGGGCTCATGTTGATACACTGTTAATGTAACTTTTTTATTTTGTTCATGTTTACCTTCACAATCACTTTTCTCCCTTGTTTGTTGTGACTGAATGTATGACTACATATTTTAGTTTAGAAATATGACATTCATCTTGCCCTCCTAATGCAGAACTGTATTACAAACATGACATGAGAAAGGTGTTTGTTCTGTATGTCCTGTTTATTTGTGTACTTTGAATGTGTATAAAACAAGCTCAGGATAGTATTTCTAACAAAATAAGTGTAGGTGAAAAGACTGTGGTGCTCCAAGGTCCAATAGCTTCTGCCTGTTTCGCGGGGTTTCTTGGCTTTTTATATGCAAACAAACAGACAATCAAATGATGTAGAAATGGCCACAACAGAAGGTATGCGTGAGGATAGCAGACTGGATAAAGATGAGCCTAGAACAAATTGTTTGGCCTGAGGTGGTGTCTCCTGTCTATTGAAAACAACACCAGCACTGCAAACTAACTGTACAACCATCCTCCCCTGCACACAACAACAAGAGGGAGCAGGCAGGACCTCAGCCAAGCCAGATCACATTCAGCAGGCCTAGTTGACTCTGAGAGGGAGGGCGTGAGTTACCTGTTTACACCTGTGGCCCTTCACTAACAACCTGACAAACAATGTAGTGGAGCAAATTCCACTGAGGATCCTGTCGTCACATCACCTGTCCTTGTTGTTTTTGTTGGAAGGTATGGCAAGATTGTCTCCACCAAGGCCATCCTGGACAAAACCACCAACAAGTGCAAAGGTGAGACCTGGAGGTCAGCTGGTTCATGGCACAAATGCCGTTGACATTTCTTCTTTAAACATCAACGCCCTGTGTTAATATGTGTGTGTGTGTGTGTGTGTTACAGGTTATGGCTTTGTGGACTTTGACAGCCCAGCAGCAGCTCAGAAGGCTGTAACCGCCCTGAAGTCAAGTGGGGTCCAGGCTCAGATGGCCAAGGTAGCATACATGCACATTCTTCACAATCTCTTTTACTCCATATCATTCAATACAGTAACTCCACTCTTCATTGAGTCATTACATAGTTTATCTCCCCTAAATCAAAGCGCAATGACCCAGGTTTAATGACCAGGACTCCCATGGTTTCTATATCCCTGCTCACCGTTTTCTCATCTGCCCTCCCTCTGTCTAGAGCTCTGCCTTTTCCTTTCGATTTTCCCTCTTCATATTTCTTTGCCATCCATCCATCTCTTTCCCTCCATCTGTGCCTGTGTGTGCTGCTAACTGGCCCCTGCTGTGGGCCTTGTCACAAGGCCTTTGTGTGGCCGTCTGCAGTCAAAGGCACTTTTGTCGGCCCATTAAGCTGATCCCTCTGTGCCTCTCAGACTCCCCATTGAGAGCGCCCTGGGGAGGGTGCCACAGCACCCGCCGTCAATGGGACTGGGACAATGAGCTGGCCTGGGTCCGGGCCTGGGGCTGGGCCTGGGCCTGGGCCTGGGTCTGGGGCTGGGCCTGGGACTGCTAGGTTGCACCCAAACAGACTCCACTGCCGTGCAACACTAGGGGCCCAATCATGCCAACAGAACTGAGACTAAGCAACACTGTAATTAAACACCTGTATTACTGCTCTAGTCTGTACTGATACAGACTAACTTTGAAACTAAATAGCACCAGACTCCAGTTCACTCTGCTTGCCACTGATATCCTGTACTCACTCTGACTTACCTGGACTGCAACTGAACACCGAGGACCACACCCACCTAGACAGGATGTGCAGCTGGTGCTCAGACAGACGAGGTGATGGCCAAGGGGTTTGGCCCGGTTCACTTTCTTCACTCACTCACTCACTCACTCACTCACTCACTCACTCACTCACTCACTCTCATTCATTCATTTACCATGTCTGGCTCTATATTATTAGAGGCTATCCTTATAAATATTTTAGTTTGATTTTAGTGAGAAACTCCCTCTTGAGAAGGTATGATTTACTGTGCCCCGGTGAAGTGGGGCCTGGTGGTGCCCTGGGTGTAGTCAGGGCCTTCCAGGCTGCCCCAATACAGAAAGGCCACAGGGCTGAGGAGGGAACGGAGAACAATGGCTTGGATAAAAATAGACAGCTCCATTTCCGAGCCCCTCCCTCTCTGACTACACACGTCAGCTCACACACAATTGCAACACTTGACACATGCATACAAGTGCAAGAACACACACACACACACTCTCATACACACACACCTTGAAAGACTGGCTCGCCCGAGACCTGGCATAAACAGACCTCTGTGTTGCCACAGATGCACAGAGCATGACTCCAGGGCTGTATGTCTCACTGCTAGGGAGGGAGGACGGAGCGAGCAGCGGAGAGAGATATTCAGTCCTGCATGTGTTTGGGTGCGGTCCAGCCATCATTTGAATATCTTCGTCAGAGAGCAGTTCATGAAATGCTGGCCGGAGTGCAAAGCAGGATTTAGTGGATGAGTTGAGACAAAAACAACAGAGGATGCAAAGGAGGAGCTCTGTTGTTTTTTTTTCTTCTTTTTATCACAGCGAGCTGCACTCGTCTTATCTTCTGTGGGCCATTGTTCAGAGTGCCACAGAGTTATATAATGAGGTAGTTTTTCCTCACAGTGTGGTCTCAGAAAATGGCACATGCTTCTGGTGCCAATGCAGACAACAACAAAACATGCTGTATGCAGAATGCCGGCACATGACCATAATCCACCTGGGAATTCCTCATTGTCTATGTCAGTGATTGGTTAGGTTTGACCTACCTCAACTTGAAAGAAAGGCTTGGTGGGGCAGCTACATGTGCCCCCAGTTTGACTTGGAATCAGGCTGTCTCTTTGCTTACAGTTCAACAAAGATAAGAGGAGATGTGGAATATCAGGTCTGATAGGGGGAGTCAGATGGCTGACTGGTGAGGGAGTTGGGCTAGTCAGAATCAGAATGGGTTTTATTCGCCATGAAAGTTTGCACAGACAAGGAATTTGCTTTGGCAGGAAGGTGCAAACATTAAACATATAGGAATCTAAAACTTAAATATGAGGACTAACTATACTAAGGGTACATAACTAGCAAACTAAGGGTACATGACTAGCAATGGAATTAGATTAAAATAAACTATACAATAAAATATAAAATAAAATATAGGTTGCAGTAATTTACAATATAAAAATACAAATATTACAAAAAATACAAATGGTACAGGATTGTATTGTGCAGTGCAAAAAGCAGTGTGTTTTAAGGGTATTAAGTCATGAAGTCAGTGTGAACCCTTGGCCTTGTTGAAGAGGCCAACAGCGAAAGGGAAGAAACTGTTTTTGTGGCGTGAGGTATTGGTGCTGATGGATCGCAGCCTTCTGCCGGAGGGGAGTGACTGAAACAGGGAGTGACCAGGGTGGGAGGAGTCGGCCACAATCTTCCTCGCTTGCCTCAGGGTCCTTGAGGTGTGCAGGTCCTCGAGGGTAGGCAGATTGCAGCCAATCACCATCTCAGCAGAGAAGGTGATTGGTAGTAATCTGAAGGTTGCCAGTTTGATTCCCATCCGTGTCAATTGACGTTGTGTCCTTGGGCAAGGCACTTCACCCTACTTGCTTCGGGGGGAATGTCCCTGTACTTACTGTAAGTTGCTCTGGAAAAGAGTGTCTGCTAAATGACTAAATGTAAATGTCTGATGGTTTCACGTGTGTTTCCACCGTGTAGAGCAAAGTTCCATTTGGCATGAAGTAACTTGAAGAGGTGTGTCTGAGGATTTTAACCTAATCATGTTAGTTTGTAACATGGTTTCCAGTAAGACTAGAATAGCTGTCTAATTGGTAAGGTATTCCCAGGTGTGGTGTTCTACAGTCAAGCCCAACAAGCAAATACAGCAGGCACTGCACATTGTTGACTTACTGTAGACTAATCTGAGTCTGAATAATATACAATAGGCTATATCACAGCAACCTGAAGCCCTCTGCTTGTTAGAGATATGCGATAGGTAAACTCTTCTCACACAGCTATTTCAGAATGAGACATGACTGAGGCAACAGAGGAAATCTGCTGGAGGAGAGTTCAATTTGTAAAGTCAGACTACATACACACATTTTCCACTACTTTCTCCCTTTGCTTGTGATTCTTCTTTGTTATCCCCACCTCTACTCCCCTTTCGTTCACTTTCCAGCATTACAAAACCACTCATTTTCCTATCCTCAATTCCCTCTTTCCCACTTCCGTCTTATCATCCCTGTCTCCTGCATACGCTTGTCTCCCCTCCCTCTCACAGTCCCCCATCCCTTTCCTCCTCTACGTTGTCATGTGCCTGTTGCTGTGATAACTCTTAACTTCCTGTCTGGCTTCCTGTCTGTTTCTACACAGTTACACAAGGTTTCACTTTTGAGCTGGGAATTTGAATTGTCTCGCATTCCTTTTTTAACTGCTTTCAACACCCCCATCCTACTGACGAGGAGCTCCCAATTTCATTTTCATTACACTCTTTGTGTGTTTGATTCTCTCTGTTTGATTTGTGTGTACAAAGACGAATATCTTACATTTGATAATATACTCTAATACTCATGTATATTATTTACTAAGACATCATAAAGGGGTTGAATGGTGACACATAACTTTCCATCAACCAAAAACACAGACCTACTCCTGATTTGTTTAAAGGGTTTGATTAGTCTCCTCTCCCCCACAGCAACAGGAGCAGGACCCCACAAACCTGTACATCTCCAACCTGCCTGTCTCCATGGACGAGCAGGAGCTGGAGAGCATGCTGAAGTCCTTCGGCCAGGTCATCTCCACACGCATCCTCCGCGATGCCAACGGGACCAGTCGTGGTGTTGGATTTGCCAGGTATTTAATGGTTATAGAATGCTATGCATGCTGTCCTTATGCTACATACTTATAGTACTGTTAATACCAGTTTACATTATAGACATACAAGCTAAAGTTACTTAAAGGTTAATACAAATAAATGTGTTTCAGAATGGAGTCTAAGGAGAAGTGTGAAGCCATCATTCAGCATTTTAATGGAAAATTCATCAAGACTCCACCAGGAGTGCCTGGTGAGTGGATGTAATATGTTTAAAGACATCAGAATGGCTACTATGCAGATATTTCTTATTTAATCAAGGTAGAAGTTCACTTTACTCAATTCCAATATGTTCTCTAGTTGTATGCTCATTTCCTTTCATTAAATTAAATTGACTAAAAATTCCTGCAGTGCCCCCAGAACCATTATTGTGCAAGTTTGCAGACGGGGGACAGAAGAAGAGGCTAAACCAGGGGAAGTACCTGCAGAATGGTCGGCCCTGGGGCAGAGATGGGGACACGGTGAGATGGCCATCATGGAACTTAAGAGATATCAGAAAACCATTTTTGAGGGTTAATGCCTCATTCATACCGATTGTGGAGAAAGTATAGTAATCCAATGAAAAGGCTTTAAAGCAATTGTGGAGGATTCGATGTGCTCAGTAGTTTTTTAATTACGTGTTGTTTTCCTAGGGAGGGATGACACTTGCATATGACCACGCAGCCTTACAGAATGGGTGAGTATTTAGTGTCAGAAACCAACAAAAGTAAAAACTGTGGTAAACTGTTTCCCCCTGGTTGAAGTAAATGGAACTGGAGATAGACCACTTTCCTTTACGGAGACTGAAGTGATTTTAGTAGTTCCAAAATGTGTTTTAAATGAATTTAATAACTAAAGCTCTTAAGTGTAGCTTTTTAATTTGTTATTTATTATTAGAATTTAATTCTTTGAAAACATTTTATGGTCCTGACTTCCAGAGTTCTCAACATTGCTTGCCTCATGTTCTCCTCATGTTCTCCTTATGTTTGCCACTCTCTGTATCCCAGGTTCTACTCATCCCCCTACAGTCTGGCTCCTAACAGAATGATCGCCCAGACACCCCTGTCACCCTACATGCATTCACCTGTCTCCTCCTACCAGGTCAGACAGGGGGGACAGCCGACTTGAACCACATACAGTACACACACCTTCCCCACTCCAAACACAATAGTGTGCAGCATATTTAGCCATGAGGCAACTGCAACTGTCAAGCACCATCAATGATTCTCTCCAAACCTCTTGAGTGTGTGTTTCCTTGTCTCTTCCAGGTACATAGTCCCTCCTGGATGCACCACCAGTCATACCTCATGCAGCCAGCAGTGAGTGTCACATCCTGTTCTCTAATTCTGTCTCTCTGTCATCCTGTCAGACATTATTCTGTTTTTTGTGTTTCTGCGTTGACCGCTCCTTTTTTGTATCTGTGTGTGTATGTGTGCAGGGCACAGTCTTGACCCCGACCATGGACCATACCATGTCCATCCAGCCCACATCCATGATGGGCCCTCTCACCCAGCAGCTAGGCCACCTGTCTCTGGGCAGCACAGGCACGGTCAGTATCCCTACCACTATACTATACACCAACCTCACACACAAATCAAAATGTTTTTAAAAGTTTAGTAATTTTGTGTCGTAATGTTATTGTAGTACCAGCTGTATCAACCATTTGTTGTACATGGCTGTGTTCCTGTAGATGCTAATTACCGTTGTGTTTTGGCTCTACCTGTGCCTCACAGTATATGCCTGCAAACACAACCATGCAGGGGACTTACATCCCCCAGTACACCCCAGTGCCTCCTGCCAGTGTCCCTGTGGAGGTAAGCAGCCTTGCACAGTCACAGCAATACACAATCTCCATCTGCTGACACAAAGAGGATAATGGATTGTATATTAGTTCCTTGTAAAACACTTTTTTAGTCAATTTCATTAACACTTTGCAGGAGAATGGTGGACAACAGCAACAGGTTGCCATGGAGACACCTACAGAACACACAAATTACTCCTACCAACACACCAAGTGAAGCTAAGCTAAGGTGCCATATTATGGTCTACATAACTTTGTACTGTGAAAATACAATCTCATTGTTTGTGATCATTTTGACTCAGATTTCATAGTAATATACAATATAAAGTGATGTTGCATTTAACTTTAGTTTATTTAGCTATCTCATTTAATGATTATCCTGGATGTCAGAGGAATATATAACATTCACAGTTCAATGAGTTTTGTGACAGATGTACATTTGTGTTACAGCTCCCTCTGGTGAGGGCTCACGGCAGACTGAACCAGTGGGGTTCTACAGGAGGATAGCATTGCTCTGCATACAGACACCATGCACCCGACTCAAACACAGATCACAAAAGGAACCTGCGTGTGTTTCGACAGAGAAGACAACGTCACACTTTTCCTATTACTTCCACATGAGTTTATCAACCAAAGGTGGGAACCTTCTGCAAAGAAGCTTTGATCTATTTTGATAACTGAAAATAACAAAACAAAAAAAAGAACAAAGAAACTAGTAGGAAAGGAGGAAGACACAGAGCATTATTTTTGTGCACGTAATATATCAAATTCTTATTTTTTAAAACCATTCTGAATGTTTCAGAGTGATATCAAGGAAAAGAGTTACAACACAATGTGTCTTTTATTTTTTGTAAGATATGCAAACATTTTTATTTTTTCTGATGTGTGTTTTTTTGACATTCTATTTGCAGCAGTAGGACAATATTTTGTACAGATTTTACGCAAAATTACAATTTGTTAAAATTTTGTGTTATAAAAAGCATGTAAAATGCTAAATAAACCGTTTAAAGCTACTTCTTTATAAACTAGTCTGTTAAATTAACTGCCAGAAGATAACATTGGTTGTTTAAAGATTATTTAAAATCTGATAAAACAATGTTTCTCTCACAAACACAGATTTCATTTTATAAGCGTAGGACAATCATTATACTTTTTATTTAAATGTTTATTTACAATGTACAAACATGTCACCTATATATTTTATTTAGTGATTATAATTTATAAGGTAAGGATGAACATTGGCATTAAGATTGACAACTCATACTATAATATTTTATGAGAACATTCTCTGCAAATGGTTCTTTTTATAACATATTCAATTTAAACATTTGAGTAAATACAGACATGAATTTATTCTATGAGATTTGACAAAACAGATTTCTAAATTCAATTTAATCCTATCATCAGTTATATCATTCCAAGAAAGGAATGTTTAACATGCTTTAATATCACCATTGTTTATGAAAAATACATTTAGATTGTGTTTACCTTTAAAGGTAAACCCAAGGGTTAGTATTATGATAGTTTATAGGACTTTATTTGGTTTGTGAATAATGCCCATGTACCACACACGGTCTGTGAGAAGTGGTTTTAAACGGTTTTGTTAGGCTAGATCTACAGGTATCAATAGTGAATTGCATCTTTTGTAAAAATACAAAAAATAAAAAGATTACATAGATAAAATAAATACAAATTGTTGGTGAGAGCATATGGGGGTTATGATGATGTATGTGTACAAAAGAGTGCTAAAGTAGCTAATTGGAATAAATCAAGAAGAAAAAGTGTGCTTACCTAAAGAAAGGAGTTAGAGTGTCCTCATTTTGTCCTTGTTCATATAGTTAGGGGCCTTTGTTGGAGAAAAAGGGAGCTGCAACTCTTGTTCAATGCTGCTGTTGTCTCCTGAGTTGTGATTTCTAACTGTCAGCCATTTTGGTTTTTTTGTTGTTGTAGAAAGCTATTTTGTTGTCATTTTTTGTCTTTCACTTGAAACCTTTGAGTTGTCATGCCTTATGTTGTTGTTAACCTAGAATATCTTTTTGATTAATTTACTTTTCATTAAAATTAGATTTTAGCTGTAGGGAAATAATTTTCCTAGACTGTAGATGTAAAGTTGTTTTTACTTTCTAAGAGATTCAGTGCATTTTATATGATGTTGAGTTTGTGCATTTGCACGTGGTCCATGCAAACTGCAACATTATGTTTTGCTTGCTTTATCCTATGTTAATTTCCGTTCCAGAGCACTGTGTTGTTAATCATTATATTTTTACCGGCCTAACAGAAAGTCTTTAAGTCCACTTCCACTAGCCCAACTATTTCATTGCATGCAGTATATAATCATATTCAGAAGCTGAGAAAGCATATGAATGCCCTTTCCAACAAAATAGACACTGTGAATGTGTGCATTATCCAATTATTGAATAGTTTGAAACACATTTAAATACATTTGTGAAAATGAAAAACTCCTTGATAAATTAATTGAATAAGTGTGGCAAAAGGCCATTTAAAAGGTTTAGGGCCATCAGAAGTAATCGAGGGTTGAGCTTCCTATTCTTGAGCAGTCGTAGTTTTACAAACCATAGTTTTAATGGTTTATGCTGGATGTCACATTTTTTTAACTATTCACAATATTGTGTTCATCTTTGCACCTCTAGCTCAGCATTCGGTCTCCTTCATCCAGGTTTGTTTGTTATTTATATCTGCAACCAAAGATGATCAAGCCATCAACCTGTCAGCAGAGCTTTCTGTCAGTTTATTACATAGGAAAATGCTGATCTCAGTCCACGGACATATATATCTCTTTTCTGTAGCTCTATGTTGATGTAAGACCTTTTTATTTTTTAAAGTTACAGGAAACTAATGGGACATTGAGTGACATTCCTCTCATAACGTGGTTTTGTTGAATGAATGTTTAAGATGTTCATTTAAAACCACATTGTAAAAATCTGGGGGAAATGGTTCTCATGCTTTATAGTGTCAAAATGGAGAGCATTTGCAATCTCTGTAAATATTAGACTCCCTTCTGTTCTCTTGTATTCTTTACATGTCAAGATGTTTGTAATTTTATTTGTCTCTACTTTATCAACTATATTTTGTTGATGTTTCATGATCTGTCCAGATACAGTAACACAAGAATTATCACAAGCAAGTTTCACATTCAGTCCACCACATCATGAAGGAAAATAAGGATTATTTTATGTATTCATGGTAACTGATATTTCATGTATCAGCCATAACATTAAACATACATTTATTTTGAAACTATGAAATGACCAGTTCTTATGCAGCTTGCCCAGTATTGCAAATTGATGTTCCATGTTCTATTATGAACTTCTCTTTAACCAATTTAATCTTAACAATGGTGTGTGATATGACATTTTCATGGAAGGAGGTATCAAAGTCAGAAGCTTTTTGTAGGACTTGAAAACCAGGGGGATTTCAAACATAATATTTATCTGATCTTTCGTTGTGCACTTATCCATGCCAATGCAATTCTTAAAAACAATGCAAATCCTAATGCAAAAATCCTCATGTCCTCCCTTTAAGTCCAGATCATGTAGCTTTGATGGCTTATTTCATAGTTTCAAAATGTTATGCTGCTAAAACGGGATGTCCATGCAGTTTGTAAGATGATGGCCACTCTGAATGTTCCAACATGTCTTCCTTTAGAAACTTGATTCACTTTATCGAACAATTTAAGTTTTATAACACTATAACATTAGGCCTATGACACATGGAAACAAATCCATTGAGGTTGCTGGTTAGTTATTTGGTTATGTAATTTGTAGTACAGTAATAATTTACAAAATCAGTGATTAAATTCATTGCAAACTGGTACTCTCAAAAAATCTCATTTGTAGTCAAATATAATATCAAGTTGGTTGCCTTTGAAGTTGAACATTCAGTTGGCCTATCTGACACTGCTAGAATTTTTTTTTCTTATTTATAAAAAACTCATTTGTACAGTTTGTTGGAGGACAGTGGTTTTGATATTTGGTTTGTTTGCTAATGAGCTGGTTAGCCACTTGGCAACTTTTGTCTGTGCCAGAATTGTTAAATTCTGCTAACTTTTTATTCAGAGATAAATATTTTCCTTCTTTCTTGGTTTTACTCTTTGAATTTGAATATGTTGATTTTCTTTTTTAAATAAAAGCCTTGTTTTTAATGGTTGTACTACAGTTTCATAAATATGCTCTACTATAGGAGAAAGAAATCAAACCAAACATAATATTGTCCCCACCTCATGCATTGTTTATTTCTACATTTGAATCCTAATGTTTGAAACAAAGTTATCATTTATAACATCACAAGGGAATCTCTTCACTCCCGGCTTTCACACTGATTTCAAAATAAGTATTGGAATAGAAGGTTGTTTCATTGTTGCAACATTGTTACAGAAGCCCAATCCAAAGGCCACAATCTGTATTAAAGTTACAATAGAACTTGCAACTAACTTTTATTCTAATGTGCAACTATGGTCAACTTTTGAACATCACACTTCTATTCACACTTCTAACCAAAATTGTGTGGTTCTTTTTGCCTTATCATCTGAAGTTTTGAAAGAAAATTCAACTTCATGCACACACACATACTGTATATATATATACATAGGAATGTTTAAGACCTGGTCCACTCTTATATTGAGATGCAAGTAGTAGTGTTTTAAGATACAAACATGAATTCTCTTGAGACTGTCTTAAAAAAGCTAAATCTGTGCGATATGAAAGCAGAACTCAATCCGGTTGAGTTGTATAGTGCAGATTTCCTGAATCCACATAATAAGAATACTAAGATGTATTTACAATTGGAATACTTTAACAGTATGGTCTGCAACTGTCGCTTACTTGTTTGGCTCAATAACTCAGAAAGCTACAGTTACAGTAGGATTGCAGTATCGGACAGAGATATTTTTATAACGTACTATGCTGTTTATGGCTGTTGTTCATAAACGGTATCAAATAACCTAATACCAACATTGCAAGTGACCTTGGACAACCCTGGTCACAGAAACCCCTTTTCCACCAATATGGTTCGGATTCCGTTCAGGTTCGCCCAGCAAATTTTTTACCTTTTGGAGCATTCCGTCCCCCAAAAAATTGGTTCAAATTGACTCGAAAGGGGTGAAAAATTGGTTTTCAGTTGTGGAACCGTGACGACATCAGTGGGCGTAGGCTATAGAAAGTGCGTAACTTGGAAAAATGCCATTGTCTATATTCGGTAGGCGATAATGCATGTCTGCACGGCCGTGTTTGCATTTGAAATAACTTACAATATTTGTTCTGTTTTTTAAATACGCGTGCGAAGTTTATTTTTGGAAACAGTCTGTCATCGTGCCAATTGCGATGTTACGGTCAGCTTTAAATGTGCCCACATTTCCAACCTATTAAATGCACATACTGTAGGCTAAGCCTATTTGCCTCATGAGGGACGACGAGTAAGCTAAGTAATATTTTCTTGGTAAAAAATTGCCGTTAAAGTTGTCTTGCCCATCGTTGATGACGCATCCTTGGTCATTCTCAAAACTGGTGGAAAAGCGGGGTGGTTTGCTAGATCACACCAAGGTTTCAAGAATCTTGAACGGAACTGGTTAAAGAACCAGTGCTCATTTGGTGGAAAAGGGGTCAGAGATGCAAAAGCTGGAACCTCACAGAATGTTGAAACATGCCCTCATCTTGGCAGATGAATTGATGGCTATTGCAATTAAAATGAATACATAGTTTAATTTTTGAGTGGAGTTAAAGACTGATGTAGAGATTGATAGAGGGGATGGATAGGATAGATAAATAGGAGCGAGTGACAGGTGTTTCAATCACGGCCTCCACCAAACAGTTGCAGCAGAAAGGAAAACAGGTAGATGATGTCCAGGTAGATGTTGAGGGTGGCAAATACGTACTCTTCTGGACTGATGGTGTGACGTTTGCTTCCTAATAGTAGCTGGGTGTCAAACGCCAAAAACTGCGACAAACATGGAAGGGAGTGAGAGAGAGAGGAGGAAGGGGGAACGTAAAACAAGTTCAACTCAATATTAACATTATAAAGTACTCTGTACCTTGATGATAACTTAGATGTGTTTGAGGTCATGTATAAGCCACTCACCAGAGTAAAAAAGATGGCTCCTATCACAGCATATATGGCGTGTAACCAAGGCACCTGCAATACCAGGTAAGACTGTTACTGAACAGTGTTAAGGAAGATAAGCCACTCATTTAAGAAAGGCTCAGACTTGTCAACATAGTCTTAAGATTACTAATAGAGTTCTAGTGCTAATCTTTTCACACGCCCTCATGGGATAGGTCAATCTATATTTAGACATAACGTCAGTTACATCTATTTTGGATGACATCATCCTGACCTACTTTGGGTTGTTTACGTGTTTGAGGGTTAACAGAATGCAAACTCGCTTAGAAACGTACATATCCAAAGGGGACGACAATAGACAGAGTGATGGCACAGAAGAGCATGACCATGCACAGGACCAATAGGACCCCCTGGTAGGAAGTGACATCAACCTAGAGTAGGAAAGACATAGAAGGAATGACCAAATAGAGACATCCTAATTTGAATTAATTAATTTAACAAACGATAAATCATAGAATTATTCAAACGTCTATACATGGTTTCTTGGTTTGGATTACTTTAAGATGGAGTGGTTTGTTTCACCTTGGTCTGAAAGCTGAAGATGGTGACTGACAGACACACCAAAGCAGTAATTCCCAGACACAGAACCACTGACTTAGTGTTGTAGAAACTGGAGAAGGAACAGAGACAACACAATCATTTATGCATCGTTTCATCTGCACTGAAAAACTGAATTATGTTATCATTAATCAACAGGGGGATGTCACCTTTCAAGCCTACAGATGCTGCTACTCAAATATTGTATACAGGACACATACAGTACACACACTATCGCCCATCATGTGTGTGTATTCACCTGGACACAAAACCCATCATGGAGGCCATGCTCACAGTCTGGAGAGGAGAGAGGGAGGGATAGAGCAGTTAGACTAAGGTTATTGAGACCTCTAGAATATAATTTTCTCTTTTCATATTCAACAGTGCACTGTGTCCTGTCATCGGTACTCACAAAGATAGTCAGTAAGATGAGGTTCCAGGGAAACTGCCTCCTGTTTAGACATATGGACATATGACATGTTTAAAACATCTATCCACTGTCCTTGTAACATGCCTAACCTTTATGAACTGATTCTGACACAACCTTGCCCCATAAAGGAACAGTGAAGGAAAAAGGTTACCTCAGTTCCCCACAGCAGGACAGCGCAATGTAAGTGGCAAAGAAGGTGAGGCTGTGGGGAAGGAAAGCATAGCGTCATCAATCATTGATACAAGCCTTTAAGAGAGAGATGATAGTGATATGTTGGTCATTCTATAGGTTCTCACTCACTAGGAGACAAAGTACAGTCCAGGATGGGTCTGAATGTAAAATGTCACTGGTGCGCTGAGGAAATTTGAGACAACGTTAGTGATTGTTGAGAACAAAAAAAAACACTCAGGCACACACATTGATTATTGATATAAAGACTCACCAAAATGTGAACATAGAAACAATAGACACAGATACTAAGAGTTGGATCATCAGGATGGAGTAGACCTGCATGAATAAATGAGGAGTGGGACTCATTATTGACAGTATTGGCAGATAGTAAATACAGATTGAGAAACGTATGTTATCACTTTTTAATATGTTAAACGTATGTTATCACTTTCTTATCTCCCTTCAGTGTTTTCACAGTTTATACCTTTCGGATGAAGATCCTCCGGATGACTTTGTCATCCCAGGAGAACTGGGCCTGCATCTCGCCATAATCTGAGATGAGGGGGAGGAAGAAATTGGGAAAGGAAGAGGAGGTAGAAGGTGGGGAGAAAAAAACCTGAGGATTACCTTCCCCATAAAGCAGCATCTGTAGATCTCTGAATTGAGGTAGATGACTTCACCTTTGACTTTTCAACTACATCCTACTCTGCTCTCTCCACCTATCTTAGTTCAGTGGAAGGTTGTAATTATTCCTTATCCCTCTTTAGACAGGGGCCTACAGCTAAGGTTTCTTTACCTGCTGTAGCCTCCTCGTAGCTCGGTGGATACTCGTTTCCAGTCTTGATTGTGGCAGACACCTAATAACATGTATCAACAGTCAAAGGTACAGACACGCACACAAAGAGGCCTGTAGCTACTTTCAAAAAGAAACATCAAAGTCTGTATGGTCCATCCAATGTCTATGCAGCCTTATAGCATTGTCTGCTGTGTTAGATTCTGGTACATATTAGTACGGATCTTTCATTTGTACTGTATTACATTTGATTAATCATGAATAATTTAAATGAAACCAGAAGCATGAAGCATATTTATAAATGCATTCACCAGTCACCATGTTTTGTTTGGCTCAGGGATTAGGCCACCATTTTGGTGTTCTGTCACATACAGTACATTCACAAAGATTTGTAGATAGAAAATAATAGACCAATTATGAAGTCAGTTAAAGAGTATCAGTGAATATTTATCTAACTTTTTACATGTTGGTTGATTATAAAGGTGACAGAGACATTGCACCAAAACAATGCATTAATCTGTGTCTAGGAGATAAATATGTTTTGGAAAGTAGATATTTAAGTTATCAAATTAGAAATGCGGTCCCATACCTTTCCTTTCGTCATGGTTATTTCTTCCAGGGTTCCTTTAGTGTTTCACTGCTGTTTATGGTGCAGTTAATCTCGCTCTGAGGGAAATCTCCAATGAGTTTTTGTCTGTAGCAGTTCCCTTGTAAAGTGTTCTCCTTTTAAGATATTATTAACAAAAGTATCAGGGTTTTTAGATACACTTTAAAGCACTGATACGGTAACTGAGAAAGAGTGATTCTTACAGTGTGTCCTCTGAATCTCCACTATGCGGATTACACCAAGCCTTTATAAAGCACTATGAGGTTAATCTCCTTCCAACCCTCATCCCACTCCCCCACCCCCATCCACAAAGAAAGTAGGACATTCTAGCAGTGTCCGTGTAATGGTTTTAGTCTTTAGCTGAGGCAGGATTGCACCAAATGTTTTGCCAAACAGGGGTGGACTCTTGGTTTTTGGACAGCTGCTTTGGAACTCCATTACCAAGGCTTCAGATCCGCTAAGAAACCTGGTGGGTTGCCTCCAGCATATTCAAAGGACTTACATATCTCAGTTAGACACATACGACATAAGGATGTTACGTAACACACTGACCCTGGATCAGGAACAAAGGAGGAAACTAAAAGAAGTAGAAACACAATGCAATGGAAGACTATGCAACACATTCATGATGAAAAAAGAGACAGATTATAATTTTGGGGGACTTTTATCCAACCATATGTATTTTATATTTTGCAAACCTTTTATCCTCATGTCCATCTCTATATTATGTGTGTGTAGGATAAACCATTTTAGTGTATGTCAATTTAATATCAACTTCATCATTGAGCAAATTGGTGTAGAGTTATCTGTGAAAAGTGGAAGATCAAACATCTCTAGAACATTCCAAATGTCTCAAAGTAACTCCAGTCATTTATTTTTAGAAATGACTTCATGGTTTTGTGTAAGACCGGTTTAGTAACAGATAGACAGGAGTAATGAGATAGAATTTAAGAACATTATAAAACCAAGATTACTCTTCTTACGGAATCTTTTCTGGAAACAGAAAGCACAACATGACTTCCCCTTTATCACACTTCAACTCATTGTTGATACTGATACTGAGGAAATATCTCCAGAAACTGAATCCGCTAAAAGGTCATATTAGAATATTGGTTTCCTGTACATCAGATCCCTATCTACAAAAGCTGTTTTGATTAACGACTTGATATCTCCGCGCAGTCTGAACCTGATGGGACTCTCTGTAACCTGTCTGAAACCTGACAAATGTACCCCTCGGAATGAAGAGTCTCCTCCGGATTTGGCGTACACGTTCCTCGTGTCTCTAAGAAAGGTGGCAGTGTTGCTGTGATCTATGACTCCAGATTCAACCTCAGCCTGAATTCTGTGAAAACCTTCAAAACATTTATGATAATTTGCATGAAACCACCAACTACACTAAAGAGGAATAATCCTATTAGTTCTGCCCCCTCCCCTCATTTTGTATAGCCAGTCTGTATCGCTGCCCACATTCTGTTCCTACAGGAATTTGTTGATTTTGCTGCAGACTTTGTGATATATACTGATATATAAACTGATAACATCCTAATTATAGGATATTTCAACATTCATGTGAATGACTCGACGGATCCATTAAGCAAGGCCTTCACCGCTCTCAAAGATTCCACAGGCTTCACCCAGGTGGTCTCCAAACCTACCCATCTTCTGTTGCTGGGTTTTGCCAGTTGGAAGCAATGGAGGTACAAGGAGTTCTTACATAGAGTTTCTCTTCTTTTGGAACAGACATCATGCTCTATTCTATGGTGCCCGGCGCCTCCTATGATGGATCACACAGATGTCCTGGCCCCTTCCTATCCATCGACCTGGCTGTCCTGTGATGCTGTGCTGATCATACGATTCCCAGCCCTGTTGCTACCACTGCCTAAACTGACACGAGTTGAGATGACAGCTACTGTGGATAACAGCTACTACAAAACATTTAGTTGGAACTCTGAATATCTGTATTTCATTTAGTCATTTACATTTAGTCATTTAGCAGACACTCTTATTTCAACATCCATTTGCACATTATATTCTGTACTCTTGATGCATGACTATGTTTAGCCTTCGGTCCCACCTCTCTGTCACCAACCATCTATGGAGGAGGGGATCCCTCACCATATTGCTCCTCCCAAGGTTTCTTCCATTATTTCTCAAGTTGTTTTCCTGGGAGTTTCTCCTTGTCTTCCTTGAGGGTTTCAGTTTGTTGAGGGGCAGTTCTGTGAGCTTTTTTGAAGCCCTCTATGACATTGCTTGTAAAGAGGGCTATACAAATAACTGTTGGTTTGACTTTATTTTATTTGATAACAGATGGTATAACTGGTTACTGCTCACACCGTCTCAATGTTGTTTATAACAATCCTATTCTGGCGGCTGTGGCTCAGGGGGTAGAGAGGGTTGTCTGTTAATCGCAAGGTTGGTGGTTCAATCTCCGACTCCTCCTAGGTCATGTGCCGAAGTATCCTTGAGCAAGACTCTGAACCCCAAGTTGCTCCCGATGGGCAGGCCGGCGCCTTGCATGGTAGCTCGCTGCCGTCGGTATGTGGGAGTGTGAGTATGAATGGGTGAATGAGAGGCAAAACATTGTCAAGCGCTTTGAGTGCTGCTAAGGTAGAAAAGCGCTATATAAATGCAGTCCATTTACCATTTATTCTTGTATAGAAGTGTCATGCATAAATCTGAGTTACTACTCTTGACTAAAACTCAATCCAACCTAACTAGAGGGCCACGAGATGGCAGCAGAGTTCCATATTGTATCTGTTCAGGATCAAACTTGAGGTCATGGTTCCAATTTGTTAACTGCGACACAAGACACAATGCTTTCTGGATCCTGACCATAAACTTTGGTGTCTGGTCATATTAGATCTATTCTCTTAAACATTTTAGTAGAAATTCATAGTAATCAAAACCTACTTCTCTGCCATAACTGACAATCAACCTAAAGAACTTTCCGTACATTGGCCCAATGCACTTGTTACCTTGCCAATACACTTGCTGTCCAGCAGGTGGTGTATATAGACTTTTGTATCACTCTGAACGCTGCCTCCCTTTATTGGAAAGGATTTGTTGCACATAGATCGCAACAATGCTGTCAATCTATCATGTTGCATTCAGGATTAAACTGGCAGCTGGACTGCATAACAAAATATGATGAAACATTTCTGTAGTCTGTGTGTCTGAGTAGCCCTGGTCCTCTTCTTAAGAGTGTTTGTTCTCACCAAGCACGTCTGTTTCATGCTCTTAGATTGCTCAAGGCTGATATTGTGCTGCCAAAGGTTTTTATTTCCAGACAGGCTGCAGATGCCTCATGCACCTGGTCATTTGTTTTCTGTGCATGTGCTTGGCCAGGTCATGAGGACATGGACTGCGAGTCTTTTCACACACTAAGCCTCCACTTATTTCCAAGTATATCTGATACGTCACCCTTATCACAAATAGATCAACTAGTGACCCCTCCCACTACTCTGGTATGAATATCTTAGTGATCTTAAGCACTTTCAAATGTCCGTTGCAATTTAAATATTCAATGAGATTTACATTTTCAAGTGTTGTACATTGTCTCATGATTATGAAGAACTAGCATGTAATTAGCTGAAGCACAACTGTTGCTAGATGACAGTGTTTTGGTAGTCCTATATGTTGGCTTGTAGACAAGGAACAAGAAATGAGGAAAAGAAACATTATATATAATCTCATTTAATATTGGTTCTCTATGGAAGAAGTTAACCATGAAACATTTACAAAATGTACACAAAGTGATGCAATCAATCAACAATAGTTATATTTCAATAATATAGGTTCAAATCAAACAGTATTTACACATCTCAGAGCTTGCTCCCTCTTTGCAGTCAAATTGAGGATTATGTTTGTACATATCAGAGGAAGACTATGGACCAATCCTGTACATCCTCTGACATCCCCTCGTGATCTCCTCATATCTCCAACACTCCAGGTGGAGTTCATAATGGTGCTTCTCTTCAAACAGTAATAGGCACCGACAAAAAAATGGAGTAGGAACCGAAAACAAAGATGACAGTATATACAATTTGTGCAACAACAGAATAACTTTTATACACATCCCAACACTGTGGTCTAAAATGACCAATAGGTTCTCCCTGATTACAGAAATATAATGCATCATTTCAATACTTAGAAATGTAAATAATGCATTCGTTTTTATCAAAGCCTAAATTCATGATCTTCTACATTATTTTTCAACATGATGAAATGTTTTAAAATAGCTTAATTCTAACAGTGCATACATAGATGTCTAATAGTGTGTTACACTTAGCTAATGGTCTATGACACTGGTTAATCACAGAGGTTTGTTCATGTGTGGAAAGTGCTTAACCTGTCAGTTAGGGTGAATGTGTAGGAAGAAAACAGAGGTTGCTGTATATTCCCTTTCTGCGTGAAGAGTGTATGTGCTCTCTTGATGCTGGTAACGTGTCTGTCTACCGAGACAGAGGGACACACGTAGTACTGTGAGGAATGAGAGAAGGAAGAGACTCTACATTTGGTCTTCAGAGCACTCACAGTCACTGACAGTCCCTGGTGTTGAGCTTGACCAGCAGGGTGGTTTGAGGCCAATCTCACACAGAGCAGATTAGTTTATCTGGAAGCAGCTGGAAAACTCTATATATGGGGGTTGACTTCAGGAGTCACCCCCTCAGGTCCTCTATTTTCCGTTGAGATGTCTTTCAGTTCACTCAATCACCTCGTCAGATCCCACATTGCTGCCAGTGAATCTCAGTGTCCTCACAGCTGGGCTGGAGTGAAGGGTACTTGTCACCAGGAGGTTCCCCAAAGAACTGCCCCTAGTTAGGGACTCTGGTGGTCCCATGCACCCCCTTTGTTGGTTCTCTAGACTGAAGCCCCAGGGTTTCAGGGGTCGATCCGGAAAGCCAGCAGCTTGTCGGAGTGCTGGTTGTTGAGGGTGCGCAGGTCGGGCAGACGCAGCAACAGCTTGGGGAAGAGGGCGCTGTCGTCTGGGCGTCGGCGAGTGATGAGGGAGCGCAGGGCTTTGATCAAACTGTCCTGTAGCAGCTCTACGGCTCCTACATCAGCTACGCCAGAGCGATCTGAGATGAAGGGGAGAGACTGAGTGTTAAATAGGATGAAACTGTGTGTCGGTTGTACGTGTAGTATGTGTGCAGGTGTGTTTTTTCATTTCATTTTACTATGCCTCTCTTACCGGCAGACACCAGCACCACAGCCATGAAGAGGGCCATCTCGTCAGGTTCTAGCCCCAGAGAGCCCAATTTTTCACTGAAGTCAAACATGGCATCCAGCAAGGACCCCATGCCCAGCGCCCGCAGGGATGCCAGGGAGTATGTCTGCCCATTCAGGAAGGTCACTGTCCTCTCTTTGGGGTCAAACAGGGAGCAGAACCTGACCATCAGAACCTGGGAACACAGCAGGAACACAGGTAAGTATTGGACAGGCAACACTCAGGAAAGGAAACACTCTTTCCATCCAGTTTCTCTTTAAAGTTGTTCTGTGATTGACTGTACCTGGAAGGTTCCTGACTTGAGCAACATGACCTGGTCGTGTTGGCTGAGACTTTGGAAGCCTGGGATACTCTTGGCAAACTCCACCACCTCCTTGACAGCTGGGGTGAAGCACTGGGAGAAGGACTCCCACACTTGCTGGCTCGACCGACTGGCAGAGACAACGGGACATGCGTTCAGGGGACACGCCTGGGAGGGAGACATTGAGGAAGGAAAGAGAGACTCGTTTAAAATGTGCTCAGTGCTGTGTATATCGTTTAAAAAAGAACATTTTAAGAGACGGATATCTTGTTGTGTTTCAGATATTTGTAAAACTATACAAACTCACCAGCACTTTGGCACCTCCGTTCAATTTCCAGGGACAGGAAGTCTGGTTCTCAGATTCACTGTGATGATTGGTTGGGTTGGTCTGAGCAGACTGGTTACCATTGGCTGGACACTGACTCATACTAGATGATTGGGCGAAGGTATATCTAGCATTGTCGTTGTTGGCAGTTGGGTTGTTGTGAGGGGCAACTGAGAAGCTGGCAGGTGTGGGGTAGTTTGTCTGGTACCCCTGAGGGTGGGGGTTGTTGTGTTGGTGTGCTGAGTAGATGGAATCATGTGTTGCATTATTTCGGAAAGTGGATGAGCAGTTGTTGTTGTTAAGAGCTGCCATCTTGGGGGGTTTCTCATCCTTAAACATGTTTTGGTAAACTGCTTCATTGGATTGGTTCTCTGGACTGGAAGGGGCATCAGAGGAAGAGGAGGAGTCAATCTCCATGGAAGCTGATTCATTAAGACTGTTCATGTAGCTCTGCATCTCGTCCAATAGCCTTTGCTTCTCTCTCTTAGGGATACGCCCAAAACGAACAGCTGGAAGAAAGACAAAGTGAGAATAAGTTGGCAAGTTAAATTCAAGTAATGTCACAAAGAACATCTGATATTGTGCTGTATAATGTAGTTCCGCACAAATAAACAGTAATAATGCTATCCTGTCCTTGCTCCTTAAGAAACAACCAGTCAGTAATCATCATGGACTTACACAGTAGGAGCCCCTACCCTCTCACCATCTGAATCCCCCCCACCCGAATCCCCACAATCACCCTCTGGCAAACCTATTTATAGCTCCTTGCCACTGTATGTGGCACTACATCCCCCAATGTCTCCCTCTCTCTCTTCTACTTCCCTCCTTGCTCTCTTGTTCTTATCTCTCTCCGACTCTGTTAGGTTTATTTTCGATGTTAAAGTAGGTCAGTGGGTCAGATGGAGTGCATGTGATGCTATTACGGCAGCAGAGTGAAGACTAGTGTGGAAGTCAAAGATGGGAGTAGAGGTAAAGAGGTGAGAGAGGTGGAGGGAAAGGAGGGAGGGTTGTTAGCATAGAGGTGATAGTATGAGAGAATGCAAGAAATTATAGATTAAAGGAGCCGCGAGTGAGAGAATAATGTCCAAACAATAAAATAAGGACAAAAAACTAAAGTTTGCAATATGCACGACACTGCAATTTAATACAAGATAAATTAGTGTCTGATTCTTCTCTCCTGTGCTTAGGCTTTCTGGGTCACCTAAATATGGTTGTCCCAGATAAGCAGATGATTTATTGTCACCTAGTTCAGTGAGACCCCAGGGGAGTTGTGCAGGTAGTACAGTAGCACAGATGGATGGGACTGCCTCTCTGTAACTGTACCATCTCCCAGCTCTCTAATGATTTACATTAAAACTGCATTTTGTAATTGCTTTGTTTTTCGAGGTCTGTGCAGTAATAATAATAGATATGAAAGCACACTTAAGTGTAAATGGGGGGTGATCAGGGGCATGGTGCCCCAGTTTCCTAAAATAAACCAGATTTGACTGCGTGACGGATGACTACTGGGACACCCTTGCTCCTCTTGCCATAAATCACAAATGGAGTATGGTGAGACTGGAGACGAGGAACAAGGGAGGAAGGGAGAGGGGCAGAAGGAGAGTGAAAGGAAGATGCACAATAAGCAAGGGGCGATCTCATGCTGCTAGAAAGCTAGGCTACCGTCTCTAGTAGGATCTCCATCTGGCACTGGCCATTCAAATGTGTAACCATGGAAACAGCATTTGGAGGAAAAGCTCCCAGACGTTTTTTTGGATGCTTGCCACGATAACTGAACAATGGACTGTGTTCTAATGATTTTCACGCCCTGTTCCATGTCTCTTACCATCTCTGGACATGCCCACAGACAGACACTTCTTGAAGCGGCAGTGCTGGCACCGGTTGCGATTCATACGCATGATCAGGCAGTTCTCATTCTTTACACACATCTTGTAGTTGATATTCTGCTGGATGCTGCGCCTGAAAAAGCCCTGCACAGGAGGAGAGGAGAGATGAGTTGAAGATTGAGGAGTAGATTAGAGGAGAATTCTCGGCTGTGTGTCGGAGGGAGGGGTTATTGTCTGTGAATGAGACCTCACCTTGCAGCCCTCACAGGCATGTACACCATAGTGGAATCCAGATGCAATGTCTCCGCACACCTTACACAGTAGCACCATGCCTCCTGTCTCTGCAGAGCAAAAGCAAAAAGGATTGGTTAGACAAATGTGTTTGATGCTAGAAGAGAGATACAGAGACAAGAAATTAATGAAAAAGAGAATGAGAAGAGATATTCAATAGAAGAATAGCTTACTTGTGAAAGTGCCAGTAAAGCCACAGGGTCTCTTGGCCACCATTGGATGCGTGTAAGACTGGTGGGCAGACGATACTGTAGCAGTCCTTGCAGTAGGTGCATTGCTGACCTCAGGGAACTGAAAGACCAATTTGGGGGAGGGTGGGGACCTTGCTTGCTGCTCCCTTCTCCGTTTAAGAGGTGCAACCTCCTGGAAGGAAACTCCCTCTGGAGATGAAGGCTGGGAGTGAGAGGAGGGAGACTGAGTCTGGTACCCACTGGAGGGGCTGCCAGGGCTGGGGCTGGCACTGCCAGAGGACCCCGCATATAAGATGACACCACCTGGAAGAGCACAGAAGAGAGGACGGGATATTTAGGATTCGGTGTCATATGGCGAAAAGGCAAAATAGCGTTTGGTTGATTTAGCTGGTCTGAATAAACTCTTATTCTTATTATCTTTTTATAATATGGAAACAGGTTAAGTAGGCAATTATTTATATGCCCAATCTACCGAAAAAAACATGTTAAAAATCAATGGCTCTGAAGTTTGGAGCGTAAATTGAAATGTCTCATAACCAACGCTCACTAGTCCCTCCTTCTCCCCTCCCCTTTGGAAAGATCGTGCTCTGCCTACGAAATGAGCGATAGCCCTCACGTGTACGCTGAGCCAGCCAGCCGCCTCCTCGCTTTCATCTCACTGTTCCCCTTTTGGCGACGCGCCCAGAGTCCTCTCAAACCGCCAGCCACCTGACCGCCAACTCACATGGACTCCTGACACAGTTCCCGCCTGTGCTCACAAGGCGCTTTCCGCAGTCCCGTGTAGACAACAGCCGCAGTACAATAACAGGCAGCAGGGAGATCACGTTTGTAAGAGGGGGCTTTAAAGCTGTAAGTACAGAGCGAAAGGCAGGATAGGCTACCGTCTGTTTATACTCAGGCATTCCACTGAGTCACCGGAAGACTAAAAAGGGCATGCAAACGTGAACGGTCACGTTTTTCGCGACACACAAGTGACTTGGTTTAAGTTTTGGTCGGTGAATTAAAGCTTCACGAGTGTGGACTTGGTGCTTGTATTATATCCAACATAGCCTATTACAACCCCTTGTGAATAAAGAATGATTGATTTTCTCCACGGCACATTATCGCAGGCCTAAATGATATTAGTCACATATCAGGATAATGTCACATCTAAAGATGTGACCTTTAATATTAAGGGTATAAAAGTGAAACACGCACATACATTATTATGTATGTGTTATTTTACTTCTAGGACCTTGTCGACGAATGAATAATATGAATCATCTATATACATTATTTTTTTCAACTCCCTGTTTTTCTCTAGGCACGTATTGATTTTCGGAGTCGGTAATTCCTCTGTCAACATGAGTCATAACTGGGATGGTCTGTGGGCTTCTCTGTTTGTGTGAGAGCTTCTTGAATCTGATGGGTCTGAAAATAATCTAGCCCAAACACACGCATTCTAACATACATCACACACATTATGTCCCCATCCCCTCCCCAGATCCACCCACATCCCTGCCTTACCCATCCCTGCCCTACCCGCCCCAAGTCAAACACTCCCACTCACACACTCACAGTCCCTCCCTTACTCTTTCCAGATTCTCAGACGTGGTCTCGGTGTGGTAGCAGATTCAGTTACCAGGAATTGGAGCTGACCAAGCAGATGCTAGACCTATGCCCTGGGCTAGCCCCTCCTTTGTACTCACTGACGTACAGAGGTAGCCTGTGCATGTGACCTGTGAAGACATAGTTGGCTGTACAGGCAAGGACAAAAACAAAACATGCTGTAGCCCCTCCTTTCCTTCCCCTCCCTCTTGCTCTCGTTATGTGTCCAGGACTAGGGGCTTGCAAGGGGAGACAGGTGACATGTGTGTTTACATTACTAATGGTTGAAAGGAAACGCCCCTCACGATCCCTCTCCCATGTGTCTATAGGCAGCTCTGCATGGCCATTAGACCGTTGGCACGTGATAGACAACTTAGCTTGAGATCTATAATTCAGTTGATAAAAAGTGGTTCTACTGTGAATACAGTACACATGCAGATAACCTTCAGTAAGTAAGTCAATCCTATGTCACACACAAGTGTCTTGAATCCTTTATTACAATGTAATTTCTGGCATTTTCCCTACATAACTAATGATTATATAAATCCATTGGAGACACTGCTATATTAGAGCATGAAGTCGTCCGCCCACTCCCTGATTTGAGTCATCAGTGTTTCTGAAGATACCTGCGTTCCAGCTAATCTGGCATTAGTCCCCAACAACGTGAGTCTTCCAATCCAGTCATACTTATGTCCTTCCCCTCAGCCTCTCTCTCTCATTGACCTCTTACCCCATTGTACATTCATTCTGCAAGACTTCTAAATATTCAATCAGAAAGTTTTTTTTCTAATGCTTTAATTGTAATCTATAACATTTATGTAGAATTTAACTGGAATTTTAGTGTAAGAGCGACATTTAATGAAATGTAATTAAAGTAACATAATATTGTCCAATTTACATAATTTGAAAGATATTTCCCTTAATGTAATCGAATACTAAACCTATTATTACCTGGGACTATCAGTAGTTTCTGCGGAGCTATGTTTTCGTTTTTGTTTCAGTATGGAACTACTTTGAGTAGGTTATTATGTGTGTATTATGTGTCTCCAAATGACCTGAATGTATGTTGTTGCAAATTAGGTTCTTCGTCTGGTATCGGCGAGATGTAGCAACGATACTGTACGCTGGTTGAGAAACATAAGTGAAAACCTTCTGACCCACTGACCAACCTCTCACTAACTGCAACTAAGTATGCCGGAGTGCCCTATCAGGCTGTTCGTGTGAGAGCAGAGTTCGGAGGATACAAATACCAGGAAGGCGGGGTGCCTGAGAATCACGCGCGACACGTGGATGCCTCGGCTTCTGCACGTGCTTTTGGCCCTCGGCATAAGGTGCGCATTCTAGTCATGCGCATGACGCCCACCATAATCAAAACAGCTACCATGAAGTCTGGCAGCAGTTTTTAGACATGGAGGGGTGGGTCATTCTACATTATTGCTTATAACTTTGATAGTCAAGTCAAATGTATTTCTATAGCATATTTAAAAACAACCAGTTTTAGCCAACACTCTTGACCACATTTTCATCTTAAGAAATCCATGAAGGACCTCGGAATTTATAATTATTGAGTAATAGGCTACATTTGACAGTGATAAGTTTGCAGTAATATAGCAAAATTAAAATGACATGTTTTAACCACACTAGGCCTACTTCTAATCCCACTCGGAGTATAATACCATATGTCGTTATTGTGTCTGAATCAACCAACCTGGCATGTGGCCTAATATGTGGGCGTCAGGGCACCCCAACTGTTTGCATTAGATTAAGCAATACTTTTGAAGGGCTACATGCCTTTTTAGGCTACTGAACTCATTATATTTGGCTACTAATTGCTTGTTTAGTAAGGCGCAATGACTAAGTCATCTTTAAGTAGGTATTCTGGCAGTGCCTCATGTTTGTGAAAAGTCGTGAGAGTACGTTTACAAGCCTGTCTTACACGTGTAAAGAGGGAACGGGAAAAAAAGCCGGTGACCGTGACTGTTGTAAATGAATGACAGGCCGTCACCCAAGCCTACGATCAACAAGAAAAAAACATATTTGACAGTCCACTCTGAAAAGAAGTTCATGGCAAAAGCTACTTTTATAGAACCCAACGTGATTTGATTAGATAGCAGCAAATAACCCTAAACACATGGATCTGGTCATGACCCCACAAGCAGCATACAACACATGACCAGAAAGATCGTTTGAGGTCGACTATGCAGCTGTAGGCTACGTGAACATAAGTGCTATTGAAAGCAAAACAAAACCAAGGTTACTTGCTCGATGTCGCAAGGATGCTGTGACATATAAGTACTTAGATGGAATTCCACTCTATGTGAACCTACAACCAAGTATAGCCTACCATGTATAACAGTCATCGAAATCATAATTGTATTATAATATGGCACAATGCACAATGAAAACCACATACCTTAAAATATAGCCACAGGCAATACGTTCTGAACTAAATAGCATCTTTCCTAATACATAATATAAATACAGCATAGAATCCTGTACATTGCTCAGTTAAAACTCACCAGGGCTGTTGTCCATGGTTCTGTGTTGTTGTTTGTTGTTTATTATTTAGTAATTAAGTTGTTCTGTGTCTGTTGTTTTTGTGCGTCAATAAAGAGTTTTGTTAATATAGGTGAAAGAGTCATGAACCGCCAGCACATTGACCGAGTATCCCAAAGATCTGAGCAATGAAAGTGTGCACAGGGCATTGGTGTCCTGTCAAGGTGGTTGGTGAAAAAAAGACCAAAATCTCAATATTCAGTGGACAAAAAGGTTAGAAATTGCCTCCGAAGTGCGTAAACGCGAACAGGTTGAGTGCCTCCGTCTGTCTTTCTGTTGGTGTCCTTGGAGCTTGTGGTGTACAGTAACTATAACTGCAACGTAACAAGAGTTCTTTAAAAAAGAATCTCTAATATTCAGCTTGAGTGCCAGTGTACAGTGACAATAAACATCCCCAGACAGTGTGGAAGTAGTTTAAACACACCCTCCCATTAATAGTCAACACCGCGCCCACTCTAACCAGCACGTTTTCAGACGTTTTAAGAAATGTGACCAGTTTTTGTCCCCCTTTCTGCCCCTTCAACCTCACTTGCTGGAAACAGGGATTACACTCTCTCTCTCTTCCTATCTCGTCGAGTGTCACGCTTTCTCAAAGTATTTTTTCTACCTCCCTTTCTACCCCCGCTATTTCTCACGTTTTCATTGGTGGAGGCGAGACAGTTGGACTCATTCGGCATTGGAATGCTGGTAAAGCCCAGCTGCATGTGCGCTCGGCATGTGAGCTGCCGAGCCCGATGTCCTACTGACACACATTTTATGCAAATACGCCGTGCCTGGTTATAGAAGGGATGGGGAAAGGAGAGCAAGCACATGCGGAATGGGCGGTCCTCACCGTGACTCCAGCTTCCACCCTCCCTCTGCCCCTTCATCACGTTCTGCCTTTCGTAGGTAGCATGGTTTGCCCCGGGTCTTCTCTGAACATCGGAAATGGGCAGGGACATACTTATTATGGGTCAACAGAGTTTGGCTACTTGTACGCTAGAAGCATGAGACTGATCAACAGAACTTGCCAGAATGTGGGATGTCCTTATAGATGCATCGTAACCGCTCACGTTTTTGGTGGAGAGAGGGATTTGAATATAGAATATAGGTCATTCAGTTTCGTCTAGAGGGCGGGGTGCTATTAGGATATAGGAATAAGCGTATATTTGAGTGTTTAGTATATAAACTATGGGAATGGAAGTTATATATTAGACAATAAAACACGTAAACTTGGTTGGTTGTAAATAAGACGAAGCCATAGCTAATATGTAGGTCATGACCAATAATATCAAAATGTGAATGCTATAGCCTACTAGTAATATCTATTTTTGATCAGTTTGATCACATATGATAGCCTACGTACAGCATAGACTTGGGATTGTATAGAATTAACGCTCATGACAAGAACCGTAAAACGTGATGAAAATAAAGACGCTTGCCCGTCACGTGTTTTTGCTATTAAAACAGCGCCTCGCCGTGGTCAAATCGACATTATAGCCTACAGTCTAGGCTATAGCGCAGTCCACCCTTCACGAGTCCATTGACATAATGACTACACTTCTGTGCACTGAAAATCGAAGATTTTTTGTTGTTGCATGAGATAAAATGACTAATTTACATATTTTGTCAGCTATGGACGTGCTATTTCTCCAATCACAAATGTACCTAGCTGGCAATATAGAAATAACGGCATAGATGTTATACAATGTACATATGTAACATAGTGCTAATTGCAATCTGGCAAATATTTTAAGATTCCTATATGTTGAATGTATGCACCTTCCTGCCAAAGTAATCCCTTGTCTGTGCAAACTTTCATGGCGATTGAAACCCTTTCTGATTCTGATTCTGACAAGTAACAGCCTTAAATTGCTCTCTGGGACTGTTGGACATGGAAACACCTTGTACTAAGCTAGTGTTGATTTCAGGATTCCCCTTTTTATTTTTGCGCGTTTCTCTTTTTTACCACTAAGTGTCACTGTTAGCAAACAAAAAGTTGAGTAACCATACCTGTGAGAGGAGGTATTTTCAGTGTCAGTCTGTATAGCTGTCAAGCTCTGTCTATTTTGTTAATGTGTTGTGTATAGATATGAGTGTGCGTGAATGTAAAGTGTGCAGCTTGTGTGTGTGTGCAGACACAGACATGTTTGTCCTAAGGTGAGGTCCTGAGTAGGACGTCTGTCAGAACATGCTGTGACATGGCATGTTCATAATTACAGAGAGCAGTGAGTTTTGCAACTGAACAGAAACATACAGAAACAACTTCCAACATATACATTTACACACACAGATGTCCACCAACACACACACACACACACACACACACACACACACACACACACACACACACACACACACACACAAATACACACACAGCATCTATCATCTTCCCTTGCACAGGATGAAAACAGACAGGCAGACAGACATACCTCCTGTAAGAAGGTCTGAGGGTACAGGTGATTGAGCAACTTTACTACCCCAGTGATTTAATTTGTTTACCTTTATTTTGTTGTAGTGGTAGGAGGGTGGCTGAGCGGTGAGGGAATCGGGCTAGTAATCCGAAGGTTGCCAGTTCGATTCCCGGTCATGCAAACTGACGTTGTGTCCTTGGGCAAGGCACTTCACCCTACTTGCCTCGGGGGAATGTCCCTGTACTTACTGTAAGTCGCTCTGGATAAGAGCGTCTGCTAAATGACTAAAAAATGTAAATGTAACAAAGCCCGCAGCTTGGATCTTTCCTCCCCAAGCTATCTTTTAGGGAGTCAGGTGGCTGAGCGGTTAGAGAATCAGACTAGTAATGAGAAGGTCGCTGGTTCGATTCCCAACCGTGTCAAATGACGTTGTGTCCTTGGGCAAGGCACTTCACCCTACTTGCCTCGGGGAATGTCCCTGTACTTACTGTAAGTCGCTCTGGATAAGAGCATCTGCTAAATGACTAAATGTAATGTAAATGTAGGAGAGAAGGAGTGTAGAAGAGAGCAACACTGAAAGAGGATAAAAAAGTAAGACTGATAAGACGGTTTATTTTAAGCAATGAATAAGATTGAATACAATTAGAAAATTATTTTGATGTCTTAATAAGTTAATGTATTAATTCTTAATACTAGTGTCATGCCTTCCTTGCAACCATATGCAATTCCTGACTCTCACTTTAACTCTCCTTTATCCAATCACTACTATGGCCTCCAATAATTATATAATCCTGCAAGCAGTTTGTCCTGCAATCACCTCCATTTCTCCTTCCAATCAACAACTCTCCATTGGTCCAAAGTGCTCACACATATCTGCTATAATTAGACAATCACTTGCACATGTGGATCAAACTGCCTTTTAACCATTCAACCCTAAACTCACCCCTCCCCACTCCCCTTTTGTCCTATTTCCTCCCCCCTGTGTTTCTCAATCCCTTATTTTCCCTGATTTACACTTACTGCTACCCTCATGGTGCCCCCCTTCTCCCTCTCCTTCTATATCTGATTGAATTACCATAAGTGCAGTCCTTTGGCAAAATATGCCAGGTTGTTCTGATTAACACAGTCTTTGTTAGACCAGAACTTTCCACATGATCATACAGAGTTGTGGGAGGGGGGTACAGCTGGGGAGAAAAGCTGTGGAGAGAAAGATAGAGAAGGATGTATGCTGTGTAGACATTGAAAAATAAAGATGGAGTTAGTGAGGGTGATAAGGTGTAGTGAGCAGTGTATGGGCATGTAGAGGGGGAGGGAATCAGAAAGGAGAAGAAGGGAGGGGGAGTAAGACAGTAATAGTACTTGACAGAGGTGGGTTCACTGCAGGTTCATTGTGACATCATGGTTGATTTTTTGGGGAGAGTTTATATAGGAAAACTTTTCACCTCTCATTGGACACACATGTAGTGGAATATGCAGTTCTTTTTTCTCTCCCTCTAGCTGTAACTCACTCTATTACTTGCATTCATGCACACACACACACACACACCGCTGGAAGTGTACACATAGGCAAAGAGTCAAATCCATTTGTGGAAAAGGTGTACTTAAAATAAAACTAATATTTTTTTGTGAATTGTAATTGTAATGTGTGCATGAGTGAGTGGACTGTATCTTTTTGTGTTCATATGTGTTAGTGGCACAGTGTTCGAGGGCAATGGAATGAATGAGCTCCTTTGTCTCCAACGAAGTCTCCAACCTTCTGTCACTGGGACAGTGTGCTCTTCATGTATTTGTTTTTGTCTTCATACGGGAGGGAGATATAGAGGGATGGAGGTGGGGAGGATGAGAGAGATTCATATATGGGTTTGTGGAGGGTTGTGCATTTTTGTTTTTATTTGTTTTTTGTTCTTCAGTTCTTGTGCCCTGCTGTTGGAATACTAGAGTAACATAGAATGTAGTGAGTGTGTGCTTGTTATTGTACCAGACTTTTTTGCAACACGCAGTCTGTGTCTGGGTGTAATAGGTGGTGGTTGGCGAGGATTGTGAGCTCTGTGGGCAGATATCTGTGTGTGTGAGAGAGTATGTGTGTGTTTGTGTGCATACTCATGCCTGTCGTCCTCGGCGTGCCTCTCCGTGTGCCACAGAGCTTCACATGACATCAATCTGAGAGCAGTGGGATAGTGATCTCATTACCAACAGCCTGCTGCTGATTAAAACCTGCCGTCTACACCCCTCCTTCTCCACCCCTTCTTTTCTTCTTTTGCCTCTCTACTCCCTCCCTCTCTTTCTATTCCCTCCTTGCATCCCTCCTCCTCTCTCCAGCCCTAGGCTCACACCATTCTGCGGTTTCTCTACTGCTGGTTTCCAAAAGGGGCCCCTTTTCTAGTTCTCCAGAAAGTCACTTATGCACTCCCATTCTTTATGCTCTCTTCCACATCTTTCTCCATTTCCAGTATGTCTCCAAATGTTTTATGTGTTTCTCGTTTGTCATTTTTACCTTTACAAAACCTCACTAACAGCAAATGTCCTCCTCTTGGCCCCTACCATTTTATAGACTAACAGAATGAACAGAATATAATTTCCCTCATGGATGTGACCATAGACCCTTATCCATTGGATCCATCTTGGTAATTACGACACAACAGGGGCCGTTTGTGGCAAGGGGAGGGGGTGGGGTGAATCTGTCAGATAGTTGTGAATAGTAGAGTGAAGGGTGGGGGTGTTAGAACCACTGTCAGACCATAAATCTGCTCTCCCTTCTCCTCACACACTCCACTGACACTGAAACACAAACACCACTAACCTTTAACCTTTCAGATGCTACTGCTGAATAGAGGATACAGTATGAAACCCACAGACACAAACTCAGACACACACCTTACACAAAGCCTGACACACACACATATGCATATTGAATAGACTGGAGACCAGCCGGAAGTGTACTCTGTACTCGCTCAACTGGTAATGTGGTCGTCTGTTGGCCTTTAGACGACTGCTCTACATGGGACACAAGCTGTCTGGCACTTGTCAAACAGTAGGAGACTGGGGTTCAGCTCTTTCATCTACAGAAGCGTGTATAGACAGGCCGAAGGGCAGGCAGACAGGCAGACAGGAAAAAAGACAGGTACAGTATGCCATGGGCCTGATCTGATTCATTACAGCTCCATCAAATGCTTCCTTCCCAGAAAACCACAGCGCACATTTGCGTAGGAAAATAGAAGAGGAACAGAGCAGGCTTCAGCTAAAGAACAGAGAGCTGGAGAGAAAGGCCCTTTTGTCTCTGAGAAAGATTTCAGATCAGGGTATTACATAAGTTGCTGTTTTGCTGATTCCCATACAAGCAGACATTTTACAACTTTCTGAAACGCATGTCTGAGTCTGTAGAGGTGCAATAATATATCTCCCATAAAGCATTTGTTATGTGTATGTGTGTGCGTGTGTTTATATTTGTGTGTAAGGGCACATGTGTGCATACTCAGACACACATGTTGTGTGAAAGGGGATAGCCTGGTGAAGGTGCTGGGGTGCTGAGGGGGGGGGGGGGGGGAGAGGTGAGGGAGTTTAGGGGGTGAGGGAATATGGCAGTGGGTGTGCTCTGTGACTCACCTCCAAATAGTAATTAGGCTGTTGTATCAGTTCACAAAATTTAGAGACCTTGGCTTGGGTGAATAAACCAGTCATTCTGACTACAAGTTCAGTAATTCATATGGATTCTGCATAATGTTATGTATTGTTACTGTTTCAACATTTGCTTTGTGTCAAAACTGTTGGTGAATGCTGATAAGTCAAAATTTCAGCTCACTGCAACTGGAAGAAGATGATGCATGAGCTTAATATGGGAACAGTCAAGGAAATAAAAAAACCCGCTCACAAGTATAGAACTGAGAGTAAAAGGAAGAGACAAAGAAAGAGAGAGGGTGAAGGAAAGAGAGGGGGTGGGCAGAGAGCTGAAACCTAAGCTTTCTGGACCCTATTTTCCGTTCCTTCAGGCATTCTGTGGCTGGTAAAAAATGTGCTGTATATTTGAAGTGTTGGATCACGTGACAAAGGCAGGGTTTGTGAATCAAAGTGTATAATGATTTCAGGGTAAGAGAGAAAGAGAGAGAGAGAGAAAGATAAAGAAATAGGGTGGCGATAGAGAGAGACACTGAGTGAGAGAACGACAGAGTAAAGGAGTTAGAGACGGAAAAAAGAGGGAGGGAGGCGGAATGCAACAGGCTGTGCTTTATCTTCGCTGTGAGAGGGACTTCTGACTGACGAACAGAACACTACTACACTTCTCCTCTCTTCATCTCTCCATTGAATCTTACTCCAGCTGTTTGCCAGAGCCACTGCAAATCTGGTGAGTTAGTTTCCATTAACTTTTCAGGAGAAACTGTCTATCTTTCCACTGTTTTCTTTTAACTCCGTTTTCGCGTAGACAGAGAAAGACGGAGGAGTTTAAGAAAGAACATGTCAGAGCAGGAGTGTGGTGGTGGTGTTCGTGTGTGCGTGTGCAGGGATAGAACAGGAACAGAGTGCTGGTGTGTGTTTGAGGAGGACTAGGATAGCACGAGTGGAGTTTGAGTGTCCTGAGGACAGCTTTAATTGGTAACAGAGATTTAGAAAGAGAGAGACGGAGACAAAACAATGCAACCTGAACCAGCCTGATCAGCAACGCTTAGAAAAGAAAAGCACTTTACATCCATTTGTTCTCTTTGGGATCTTCACTTTTCAGATCAGACACAAATATTTTGGACCCCAAACGACGTCTTTGGAGGGTTAATGTGTATGCAAAATCCTATTCAAGTAAAGTTACTGGCAGTTTAATGGACTGATGCATTTTCAAGTCTTTTAGATAGATGCCGTAATAGCAATTTTTCTTGTTGTATAGTTTCTGGACAGTGCTGACATATGTCGTTCCAACTCTGTAGTTCTAGAATGTTTTGGGGTTTGGAGTGCTTCGTCTATGTGTCTGTCCTAACTGATCCAGACAGCCAGAGGATGTGTTGGTAGAGAAATATTCAGCAGTGATGTACATGGCCATACTGTAGATACTGAACCAATCACCATAGAGATTGAACTCAGACACCAGAGCAACAAAGCAACTGCTTGTGCCCTCAGGGCACACTTGTCCTAAAGAGAGCTGTCTTTCTTGATGGATGGCTTCAACAGCCATGCAAATGTACTGAGTGGCCCAGGTACCTAAGAATGCACACACACTCATCTCCACTGAAGGCTGTGGAACCAGGCCACCACAGCACAGTTACACAAGTGGCATGAAAACATGAAAACAATTTGCTTTGAATATTGCAATAAGTAGTTGAATGTGATTTATAGTCGCTTCCTCACACAAGGTGTGTGTATGTGTGTGTATCTGTGTTAGTCTGTGTGTGTGTGTGTGTGTGTGTGTGTGTGTGTGTGTGCGTGTGTGTGTGTGTGTGTGTGTGTGTGAGAGAGAGAGAGAGAGAGAGAGAGAGAGAGAGAGAGAGAGAGAGAGAGAGAGAGAGAGAGAGAGTAAACTAGTTTGTTAGTCGTTTTTAGTAGAATTACTTTGTTCAGCTATAAACAACACATTTACACAGTACATAGTAGTACATCTTACATACTAAAATTACATTTTCAGTTGTAAATGAGGAACCATGGCAGCTGTATCCAAACAGTTTCTTTGTACAGCTATGTGAGTGAGACTGGACAGAGCATGTCTGGAACCCAGGGATGGATGTATAGAGTTGTGTAGGTGTTTGCTGTAACACCATGCTGTTCTTCTCTATGGTATTTCTATCCTGACTCCTGCTAATGTAGCAGTCAACCGACAAATCTATTCCAGATTTATTTTCCTAATGTCCGATGGAATGTTAGTCACCACATCCAGTAACTATCATGGTACTGGGGTGAGGAAGGAGAGGAGAAGGAGGGAGAAATGCTTCACAAACAGTACAAACGTGTGTGTGCAAACAAATCTGCACACACACACACACACACACACATACGTACGTACAAATAGGATGTGATCAGTGTGTGTTACTTACAGCACATTTGGAGAGGAAGCTCCCAGGGTGGCTGGAGAGGGCCTAACTATACTTCAGTCCTGCTCATGCAGCACCATGACTCTGTGTCACAACAGTCTTTCTGCAGTCAGGCTGTCTGTCAATGCTAGAGGGCCTGAGCTAGTGGTTTGGAAGGAAGTGAGTTCATCATTTCTAAGCTGTATGTCTGTAAGGAAGTTAAATTACATGCAATTTTTTATGTGTTAGTGTCTGCATCTATTTTGTGTGTTAGTGGGTGTGAAGGAACATACAAACAGATCAGGTTTGAAGATAAAAATGACAAGAGATCTTTTCAATGTATCCAGACTGAATATGTCTGGTGTCATTTAATAGACCAATGAAGCCTTCAGAGCACTCAATCTCACAGACCACATTTGCAAACACATAGTTTAAATTTCAGTATCTGTAATTTAAAGAATGATTTGTGTCATTAATCTCTCACACACAGTCACACACAGTGTGACATAGACCATGCATGATGTTGTTCACTATTGATACTGTATGTTTGAGAATGTAAAATAACACATATTTCGTGGGGCGTATGAAGTGTACATGGAGTTCCCTACTAGCTAAGTCCTTTAATTGCATTGCAATCTCTAATCTCTGTGTCTTCCTTCTCTTTTCAAGAATGACAGCCCCTCAGGCTGAGAATGTTGTCTGGCTCCTCTCTAGCTCTCTTTCACTGTCTCCACTCATCTGTCAGCACAAAGCATTTCTCATCACCTTTCTCCCTCCCTCCCTCCCTCCCTCCTCTCTCTCTCTCTCTCTCTCTCTCTCTCTCTCTCTCTCTCTCTCTCTCTCTCTCTCTCTCTCTCTCTCTCTCTCTCTCTCTCTCTCTCTCCACACATATATGTCTGCCTAACATAAATGATTAAATACTAAACTCAGCTGTGAGTGGATATAGATAAGCCATATAGGTTAGTTCTCCATAGTGGTGGGTTTAATGATAAAAAATATATTCATTTGCCATAAAATGTGTTTAGGTGTTTAGGTATTGTTTCAGTCTAGAAAGCAAAAAAAATGGTTGTTTTGCATACCGTACCTGTATTGTTATAAAATAATGTGTCTGGAGAGTGTCATGGTAGGCCTAGTGAGTAAGGTCTCAGGCGTGTAAATGACCTCCTGGTGCATGTGCAGATCCTCTCCATGGTGGTTAATAGTGTCCTCGGGTCTGCCTGACATAAGAGACAGCACTCCTTTAAACTCAGCGAGTCACTTCCAATCCCCTCTGCTGTGGAACGCTGCCCTGCACCCCCAAGGGAGAAAAAAGAGAAAGAGCAAGTAAAGGAGAGAAGAAGAAAAGGAACGAAAGAGACTTTTGAGAGGGTGACTTCAGAACCAGGGGACACATAGAGCCACTTTAGCACAAAGTGAAAAGGTGCCGACCAAATGCTTCAATTAGGATTGACCCTTGACCACCATCCTTAGCCTGGGGCAACAAGTAGAGACCTCAACCACGACCTGCCGACCTTCATGTCAGGCCAAGGGGTTGGCTCCACATGACGGAACCATTGTGTGGTTGATTCAAACTTTATTATTATCATCATCATTACCATTCTCAGAGCTATTATGACAGCAACTATTATGATAAGCCTTATGATGAATATTATTTGTAAATCACCTTTGAAATATTGCATAACATTTTAGTTCAAAAATGTATTGAGAATACGGAATAGATGCAGTTGTCAATAATTTTCTTTGTCTCTTCACAATGATTTCTGCCAGTTCTAAAAATGGTAGACATGTGTGTCACTATTGTAGAAGTCAACGTTAGCTATCCAAATAGCTGTTTAGCTGCATTATTTAAGGACCTTGTTTATGGCACAGCTGTAACTGGCAAAGGGAAGCAGTAATGGTGAGTGCCAGTGGGATGTTGAATAAAATAATGAACCGTCTAATGACTCAAATTGAATGCATGAATGATTATTTTCAGTAAGAAGAAAGTAATTGTAGTTTTCAATAGTTCAGTTTAGCTTACTTTAGTTCAATACATGGCTGTACAAATTTCACTCACTAGACGGGTCGTAAATTGTCTCCAAATATACCGGGTAATAAAGAAAATGTATATTCATATTCATGCCAATTTTAATTGTGCAGCCAACGACATAATAGCTATCATAAATTAAGTTTATTGTTTGCGCGAATCGACCACAATCGTAAAAATGTTTTTGTGCCTCAAGAAGGCGAAGAATGGCTTAGGGGTTGGAAAGCCAACTATATTTTGACTCCTCATAATTACTGAGATATATCTCAGCTTCAAGTCAAATACTTAAGCTTTTATTTGTCAGATGAGAGAGTGAAATGAAATTGTTTTTAGTTTTTTGAAATTAGTTATATATACAGTATATATACAGTACACTTGTGTGTCTATCAGTGAGTAAGTGGCAGTGTTGATATTATTTTAGAGTGAATTCACATCCGCTGGTTTGTGGTTAATACCCTCATAGAACGCCCTGATTTATGTTCTGTGTTCCATTACTCCTGTAATTATACCTGGTGAGGTCATGTTTTTCCAGACTTGAGGAGTGTCATTTTTTTCGCCCTAATTCATTTAAATGTCTGGCCAGGCTGCCCTAGGTGTCATCCAATTGCAGAACAGCATTCACAGTAGTTTCCAAGGTGTATGTGTATTTCCTTTGACAGCTACCTTCTCCTCTCTGTCTGTCCTTTAGGTCAAGTATACTGTTTTACCCTGCACTGACTCAACTTCTGCTCTGCCAAAAAAGACACAGTAGAGACACGCCAGTAGAGAAACACCAGTAGAGAAACACCAGTAATGATTGCACAGCATTAAAGAGACAACAGTAGAGACACCATTAGAAAGACACACCAGCAGAGAGACACACCAGCAGAGTTCCTTTTAAATCTCATTATGTTACTTGGAATCTCAGTCCTTCCTTGTATGACTGGTTTATCTGCCGAAAGTATTTGCAAATCATGGCATGCGGGAAAGCTGATTTGTGTTTTTGGCTACCCGCACGTATCCAATGTTTTGCATCTTACGTTTATTAGATGTTGTTCTGTCAATTATTTCCATGCCTGTGGGCTTAGATTTTAGAAGTTTAGCTGCTTGGATTACATACTTAAACCCCCAAAAATAAATCTATTGTTTCTGTAAACATCATTCATTAAACTAGAGTGAAAATAGAAAGTAGTGTCTGCCAAGAAAATAAATTATTGAATACCTAATTAAAGAAGAGGCTTCACAGTCCGACTAGAGTGGTCTGGCCCGGGTCATACAGTTCTCTGTTTATGAGTTTGATTAAAGCTCTCCCTACATGCCAACCTCTATAATGACCTGTTGTGTATGTGTATGTGTGTGCGTGTGCATGTGTATGTGTGATGTGAGCTGGGTTTCAGAATTAATTAGAAGCACATTAAACCACCATCCATATTACACAGTGGATTACGTTTCCCACATAAAAGCTGGATACTTAACACTCACAGAGGAAAGTGTACAGTCAACATCACTAGTAAGCATAGTATTTGCTTCAACCCTATCGGTTAAGCTAAATCTATCCTTGACATGACAAGCAGGTGCTGTCATGTCAGGTGCTGCACAATGGTTGTTAAATGCTTTTCAGTTTGTTAAACAACTGAAAATATTATTTAGTGCTGATGAGGTCACAAATGACACTAAAAGTAAAGACGGCAGCCATTGCTGAACATGCTTGCTAACCATTCTTGATCTACAGTCTTCATGTATGTAATTAAAGTATTTTTTAAAGATCACTTTCTATAAGAAACTTGTCAGTGACAGTACAGTGTAGTGTTACAACATTAAGTGTAGTAATGCTTGGTGCTTCAGTCAAGTCTTCTGTTAGAGGGCTTGGTGGTAAAGAGCCAGAGGATTGGAAAGCCCCCTGACTGTAACACATGCACCAAAGCTGTTTTTAATTCTCTTTCACTGGGAAAAGGGAGCATTGGTCAACTGTGTGCCCTTGGGCATTGTGTATGTATGTGTGTGTGTGTGTGGCTCAGGCAGTGGCACGTTGAGTCAGGTCAGGACCTGGGGTGATGGTAGGGATTAGATCACTGAACACAGGAACACACTAATATCCTGACTCTGGAGCAGGCCTGTGTGTGTGTGTGTGTGTCTCAGCAGGACCAGACGGCCCAGTCTTACCCTACCCAGCAAGGCCTCATAAAGGCAGCATTGAGGCCCAGTCTTACCCTACCCAGCAAGGCCTCATAAAGGCAGCATTGAGGCCCAGTCTTACCCTACCCAGCAAGGCCTCATAAAGGCAGCATTGAGGCCCAGTCTTACCCTACCCAGCAAGGCCTCATAAAGGCAGCATTGAGGCCCAGTCTTACCCTACCCAGCCAGGCCTCATAAAGGCAGCATTGAGGCCCAGTCTTACCCTACCCAGCAAGGCCTCATAAAGGCAGCATTGAGGCCCAGTCTTACCCTACCCAGCAAGGCCTCATAAAGGCAGCATTGAGGCCCAGTCTTACCCTACCCAGCCAGGCCTCATAAAGGCAGCATTGAGGCCCAGTCTTACCCTACCCAGCAAGGCCTCATAAAAGGCAGCATTGAGGCCCAGTCTTACCCTACCCAGCCAGGCCTCATAAAGGCAGCATTGAGGCCCGAAGGCCCAAAGACACAGCACTGCTTTTGTTGCCTTACCCAAGGTGTTTCCCCTGGAGGGAGGGAGATGGATGGATGGAGAGAAAGGGCGAGAAAGAGAGAGAGAGCGAGAAAGAGAGGCAGACCAGGCTGGTGTGACTCATTAGAGAAAAGAAACAGTTCCTTGGCTCGGACGCTCATTATTTTGTGGGTTTATTGGGGGAAATAAAACTGTTTTTTTAATGTACGTTTTTAGCTGCCACTCCATTTCTGCTCCCCCATCCCTCCCTCCATACTCCTCTACCACAGTCCCTTCTTTCTCTCATTAATCCAGCTTCCAATATGGGACTAATTAACACTGCTCACCTCTTACATAGAAAAGACTCTCTGTCTTCCAGATGCCTGAAACTACCTCAAGTCTTACACATGTTCTTGTCTTTTTTCCTAAATTTTTTCCATCTTCTCTCACTCTCAACAGTTTCTCCCTTTTCTTCACGCTTTTCTTTCTTTTCGACATTGGATTTCCCAGTAAAGACTTTTGTCTCAGAGCATGGTTACTGGAGTAGCCCAGTGCTGGTGAAGCAGTTCTGAAGCAGCCAAAGCGTCTGCAGTGTGTTCCCCAGCACATGGCTGGATTCTTTCAGCTATGCACGTTACAGCATTTACCTTTGCAGATCAATAATAGACTTATATCGACATAGTGAAAGTTTTGCAAAACCCATGTGAGAAAGAAAAAGCAAAACCTCAGCAGCCCATGAATGGTGGGGTCATGGATAGGCCTGATGATTCTGGTTGTGTAAGAAGAGACACAATGAGGACCATATGAGGCTAGCAACTGATGACAGGCCTGCACACAGAGGGCTGCAGTTGGCTGATTATGGAAATGGGAGTAAGAGGGAAGACATGGAGGGGAAGGAGTATCTATGTCAGCAGTGGACCTTAAAGATGGGAGAGTATGAGGTGTCAGTTTGGGGGAGTGTGTAGAAGCCAGACAGTTTACTGGACAGAACATCTTAATAGGGTTGGGGTGGGGTAAAGGTATGCAGTAATGTAGAGTTTAGATGGTATTGTTTATATGTTGCTATGCTGTGATTGGGGGCAAATGGTGGTCTGTAAATGGCAGGGCTAGCTGTGTTTGTGTGTGTGTGTGTGTGTGTGTGTTGGAAGGGTAGGGTAAGGCTATAGTGTGCTCTAATATAGGGGGCATAATGTACGT